>NW_015506540.1:214793-275578 GCF_001515645.1 Sinocyclocheilus grahami
CTTTATATAAATCTTAATGACCCCAAAGTTTTGAACAGTAGTGCATTAATGACGTATAATATAAATAAAGTATAATGCAAGAATTAAGACAGTATACAAATAGTACAATTGTTGTTGAACATAATTACGTTTTTTTTTTCCATTTTCTAATTGAATACAAGGTAAAAATATGTATTTAATCGTTTCCATTTTTAGGCACCAATATAATAATGGACAGTAATAAACAGAAATATTTATCTACTTATATTTTTTACTATCTTTTTACTTTAATGCCTTTTTTTGCTTCTGAACTTGCTATTAATACAACGGAACCAACAGATGCAGACGTACTGCAGGTTAAATAGCCAAGGCTATTCTTAAATGTCAAGTAATGTTCATTTTTTTAATCTTTTATGTATTTCAAATTTATTAAAGTGTCAGTTCACCCAAAAATGAAAATTAGCCCATAAATTTACTAAATAAGTAAAATAAAAAGCGCCCATCCATAAAAAAAGTGTCTCACACGGCTCCAGAGGGTGAACAAAGGCCTCCTGTAGCGAATCGATGCGTTTTTGTAAGAAAAATATCCATATTCATAACGTAATAATCACTTTAGTGTAGCTTAAAAGATTAACTTCTTTTGGACTGAAGCAATGCAACACCCGCTGAGTGTCATTAAACGGCTTGAAAGATCAAAGACAATTTTTTATATATCTCCAACTGGATTCGTTTGAAAGAAGAAAGTCATATACACCTAGGATGCATTGAGGGTGAGTAATTTATGGGCAAATTTTCATTTTTGGGTGAACTAACCCTTTAAGTCGCTTCTGTCTGTGATAATAACACACATAATGGCCACACACACAGTAGGCCTCCAAAACTTCCTTGCTGATATCCACTTTTAGATTTATTTTAATACAGATGCGGTTTGGATTGCGGTCTTTGTGTTTTTAAAGGAGTTGGCTACAGAATTAAATTAAAGAGATGGATTACAGGTGATGTAGTAAATAATGTTAATCTTCTTGCACAGACTGATCATTTCGCTTCATAATATCTCAATATATCACCAGGAGCAACGGGTTTTTTGTATTGTCTGATATGCTTTTTTGACTCTCATAATGACGGTAGCCATTGACTTGCATTTTATGAATCACCAAGGAGCACAGTTTCAGATAAAAGTCACCTACATCTTGGATGGACTAAGGGTGAGTAAATTATCAGAAATTTTTATATTGGGGTGAATCCTTTAATATTGCTGTGGATTAACAGGTCAGGTGTTCTGGTAGATACCGTGGTTTAGGGTTTACCAAACAGGACCTGTGTCTAATATGCTCAATTGGTCAATTAATTGTGGATTAAAAGATCTGCTGCTGCTGAGTGAACTGTTCTTCTCAGGCAGGGTGCCCAGGGTTGACATGGACTGGGACACATTCCTTTGGAGGTTTGTCTTTGGTCCAAACAAGGATTTGAGTTTTGATTTCTTCTTAGGATTGTCCGAACTTCCTTCTCCTTCCCCTTCACTGTCTGTTCCCACTGAAGAGGGCACGATCGCAGAGGCAGAATCCGACAGGCCGTCTTTCTTCTTACCACGAATTTTATCCTTGAGCTTACCGATGCCGGAGCGAGGCTTGTCTGTCATGGAGAGGTCAAACATGCTGGCTGTCAAGTTATTCCGCATGAACTGAATGTCCAAAAGAACTTCCCCTCGGTCCTTCTCCTGTTTCCCATTCTTATCCACCAGTTTGTACCAGCTGCAAAGAGAATCAAACAAGGTCTTCATTAGATTGATGACATTAGATGACAGTTGTGCACGGTTTTTGTTAAGGATTGTCATTTATTTTAGGATTATCATTTCATTTAAGCTTAATTAATTATTTTTAGCTTATTCAAAGAAGCCTTACTTTCAAACCACTTGAAAATTACTTTAATATTAATTAATACTAAAAAAAAATTTTTTTTAATTGAAATAAAGCTGAACATTTTCAAATATAAACATTAGACAATTTATTTAAAATCTTATATTTAAAAAAAGTAAAAAATTTAAATAAAACAAATTAAAATAATTAAATGCTTTGGCAACTAACTGAAATAAAGTACTACAATTACTAAAACTTAAATAAATTAAAGCTAAATAGAAATATACAAATTAATAGAAAGAATAAAGTACATAACAATTACTAAAAGTTACACTAAAATGAAAATAAATACATTAAATAAAAAGTTATATATTTTAAATATATAACAAAATATTCATAAATAAAGTATTAAAATATTAATAAAATAACAAATAAATAATGCTGATAATAATAATAATATTGAAAATAAACTGCATGAAAGTCACAAATGTAATTTGTGATTTAAGTGTCTTTTTGGGAACATTTCACATTTTTAAAAAGACAACATTTATTTTTGTGGCGAAGAAAAAAAACCTTGTAATCTCTGGCTGGTTGTAGATTATTGCATGGCTACTTACCTAAGTAAATAAACAGATGTGAAATACTGAGTTTTATTAGGCTATATTTTTTTTATCATTTTATTATGTGAGAAGAACGTAACAAAAAAACAAAGAAAACTGAAAAAAAAACAATACTGCAATTGACCGCTTAGAACTCAAATAGAAACATAACATTTAAAACATAAATTTAACATTCTCCCAAATTCGAACACATCTGACTAAAGGGGTAAAGGGTATGATCCCTTTTGTAATTTCAAAATGGTTTGCTATTTCAAAAAGCTACATTCTATGTTTCAAATGGTATATAGCGGATTCAAAACTAAATTACTGTATGAATAGAAAGGCTGGAATTTCACTTGGGAATTGAACCCTGTACCAGTAAATGATACAAAACACAGAAGCCTGTCTACTGATGAAATAAAAGAAAAACATCTTTGTTTAGCCTGCGCTTGTCCTCTCTTTTTCAGCAGAGGGGCAGGTGGGAGAGTTCTGGAGTTCAGTGTGTAATCATGAACATGCCATTATCCGCCCACGCTGTTGTCATAATAGACTCCTGAGCGCAGGGACCACGGGTAGCCTACAGTCACACTGACACCAAACAGCGGCTCCCACAGACCAATCTGATTAAACGTGGCATGTGATCAGAGCAAGCGGCTGCAGCTGAATTCCAAGCATTTCTGTTTGGACCCCGACAGGATGAAAGTTTTGAACAGACTGCTACTACAATTTTAATGAAAAACTCATGAAAGCATTTTTAGCATCTTTAGAATATGGTTGCGCATCATATGCAATCATTTTCCAGCAAAACTGTGTTTATAAATTTATGGACTTATATTATAGCCGCATAATTTCCAGCCAGTTGCGATTTTTTCTTTTTGTAAAGAATTTATTTTGTCAATTGTATATTTGTAAAGAGAAAGAAATGTTAAGTCAAAAAAATTTAATTTACTGAGGAGTTCAGTGTGTAATCATGAACATGCCATTATCCGCCCACGCTGTTGTCATAATAGACTCCTGAGCGCAGGGACCACGGGTAGCCTACAGTCACACTGACACCAAACAGCGGCTCCCACAGACCAATCTGATTAAACGTGGCATGTGATCAGAGCAAGCGGCTGCAGCTGAATTCCAAGCATTTCTGTTTGGACCCCGACAGGATGAAAGTTTTGAACAGACTGCTACTACAATTTTAATGAAAAACTCATGAAAGCATTTTTAGCATCTTTAGAATATGGTTGCGCATCATATGCAATCATTTTCCAGCAAAACTGTGTTTATAAATTTATGGACTTATACTATAGCCGCATAATTTCCAGCCAGTTGCGATTTTTTTTTTTTTTAAAGAATTTGTTTTGTCAATTGTATATTTGTAAAGAGAAAGAAATGTTAAGTCAAGAAATTTAATTTACTGATATATATATAATGTAATATAATAATGTAATAATGTAATATAATAATACAATACAATATACATACAGTGGGCATACAAAAAAAGAATCACCCCCCTTCAAATTTATTTTAAAGGGTGGTGATTCTTTTTGGCACACACACATGCACATATATATATACATATACATATACATATACATACATATATATATATATATATATATAATATTATTCTTTTTTTTATCAGTGCACCAGCTAATTAGGCCAGCTAATTTAGCTAAACTAAATCCATTAATTTACTGGCCATTCAGAACTTGCAAAATAAACAAATATGTCAATAAACCACAGCTTAGATTTAAATATATTATTTATGATTTAACCCACACACACAAATATATATATATATATATATAATATTATTCTTTTTTTTATCAGTGCACCAGCTAATTAGGCCAGCTAATTTAGCTAATTTAGCTAAACTAAATCCATTAATTTACTGGCCATTCAGAACTTGCAAAATAAACAAATATGTCAATAAACCACAGCTTAGATTTAAATCTATTATTTATGATTTAACCTAATGAATCATTGAATGGCTTTTATGACAGTCAGTCGTGGTTTGCAGATACTATGAAAATAAAATAAAATTCTGTGTGACTTCTCTTATAGATCAGCATTTATTTTGTTGTATTTCCAAATAAAGTTCACTCAAAAATGAACGTTTAATGGTAAATGCATTGAAGATTAGCGGACACATTGTTAATTCATAAAGTGACCAGTTAATTCATAAAGTTTTTATGTTATTTTATTATTGTGGAGCCCTGAATGTGGGTACAATTTTCAATCTTAAAAGTGTAGAAAGACTTCATGGTTATGGCTTATGGTAGAATAGCACTGACTGTAGTTCAAAAAAACTGTAATTTAATCGGATGCGTGGAATCACATCAAAATTAGAAAGACTAGAGAAGCCCAAGGCCAGGAAACACAGACTATCAGTCCGTTAGTGGACCTTACACTCAAAACCACAGCAGGAAACTCAAATCTGTACTTTCAGGGTGGAGAAAGACTTAAGGGAAATGGTGCCTATCAGCAATCGAAGCTCAAGGGATTAGATAAGGAAAGTTCTTTCAAGATAAAAAAAAAGTGAACAACAGAGGCCTGACAAACTCAGTACAGAACATCTCATCTAAAATAGGGCTCTTTTAATAGGTCACCTTGCAGTAAAAGCCATTTTATAGTCACTTTCACATGCATTGATATCTTAAATACATCATTCTCTCACAGCTCTCAGGAATTGATCCAAACGGTCATGTCTGAAAGTTCTCTGTTATTAGAGACAACATTCAGAAAACTTCATCCGACGCATTCCTGTGAGCTAAGCTAACACCCCCCAAACACGGCAAAGCTTGAGGCTTTATCTCTTCACACAGCGAAAAACAAACAAGTGCTGCTCTTAATCTATTTTCAGCTGCAATCATTAACTCTGTCTGAGAAGGGAACCATCAGGAACAGCCGGCTATCATTTTCAGAGATAAACACTGGTCACATTTACACAAAAATCTACCACATAATTTCATCTAGGTTCACATGAAGGCTAGATGAATCACTTAAACCAAACAAACATTTAATCTTCATAATGATTATGAAGATGAAATGTTTGTTTGGTTTAAGTGATTCATCTAACCTTCATCTACTTTTATACACATTTTATACTTTTTCTGAGGGACTAAAACACGACTATCAGCAAGCTTACTAGGGGTCAGCATTCAGTTCTGGCATTTGTGTTTCAATACAAATGTATACATTCACTAGTGTATTGACAGATTTAACCATTCAGTTTGATTGATTCATAAGCTCTTGATTCAATTCGATTCCAATATTGATTCAATAATATCGATACGCTGTAAAAAAAAAAAACTGTAAAATTTACGGTAAAAAAACAGCAGCTGTGGTTGCCAGAATTTTACCGTAAAAAATACGGTAGCAACGTTTTAGGTTTTAACTTAAATTTACAGTTAAATACCATAATTGTATTAACTGATATAATGTTAATATACCAACCTATTGAAGTACTCAAATCTGTTTTGTACCTTTGTAATACACTGATAACCACCAAATGCAGGTGGTGATGAAAAAGTCACATGATGAACCAAAGCCCATCACAAGCAGCTTTTAGATAATAACATATATAGAAGGTGCACAGTGTCATTCACACAAATTCCAAACACCATCATGGTAACACACATGAAACTGAAATAATGCAATAAACATTCACTTAACAACATTAGGTGTAACACACAACCCTAATATACAAAACTGATAAGAAAAAACTAAGAAGAAACAGTTATTTCAACAAAAAAACATCAAATTTGAAATGTAACACAGGGAATTCTGTGAATGTCAATTTACATTTATTCACTGTAAATTATAAAAAAAAAATTTCACTTCCAAAAACGGTATACTACCGTAAAATTAATGTCCAATACAGTTTTTCACCGTATATAGTAGGGGAATTTACCGTTAACTATTTAACAGGTTTTTACTGTAGCATTTTTACAGTCTTTTACCGTTAAATTCACAGTCATTTTTTACAGTGTATAACAGGTACAGTACATGTCCATTTATTTAAGGAAAGAAAATCTTTCAACTAAAGCTGTAAGCTACAGGAAACCATACATTACTATAATATAAAAAATTAAAATTAACAACAGAGTCCAAATTAAACTGCTATTTATTTTTAGATATAACAATCAACATAACAATCAAACTGAGTTGTATACAAACATTTAAATTGTACATAACACAGTTTTTTATATTTAATGACTATGATCATTATGTTTCCAATTTGTTGTTGAAATATAAAAATGTAAATAATGGTTGTCAGAAAAACTTCAAAAAGATTTGTTCCCACATCACTAACCGGTTTAGTAAAAATGTATTGAATATGCAATATAGTGCATATATTAAGCAAAATGCCACTCAATAGAGTTATTTCTAGAATTTCTAGTTAACTAACAGGTTTATGAACAATTATTGTGAGACAATTACCTTTTTCATGTTTTATTTCTTGGCAGAAAAAAACTAAATTGTGAGGTCAAGGTGTAAACTCAGGATTCTGGGAAACAAGTCAGAATTGTGATAAACTCAGCATTTCGAGAAAAATTTATCTTTGAAATAATCATTTGAGTCGTTGAGAAAAAAATGCAAAATTGAATGCATATTATAAGAAAATGAAAATGTTTTTTGACCTTGCATGCATGTAAACCTGTTGTTGGGGACTCCCAAAACCAAATTATGAACCTTTCAAACAGCATAAAAAGGGGCACTTTAAAACACACACACACACACACACACACAGAGAGAGAGAGAGAGAGAGAGAGAGAGAGAGAGAGAGAGAGAGAGAGCTATGCAGAGTATTTAATCTTCACTGAAAACAAAATACATTGAAATTAAATGAAATTATATAAAAACTTTAATTTATAATAACATTTATAAAACCTTAATTATCTTAGACTTAAATCTGATTTAATGCAAGTAATTTTAAATTTGAATTAAGCTAGCCTAGCCTAACCTGGGTGTGAATGGAGCACATAGGGGTTAACAGGAACCATGAGTTCTCACCGATTCCTTTTATTTGTATCAAGTACACAAAACCATGTTTACAGAGAAACACTAAACCATGGACCCAGCCACTGTGAGACTGCAAAACAAACTGGTGCGGCAAGTTTCATCTGCTCTTTTATTTATGGGATAACAAACGATTTTATAAAAGGTTTTAGAGGTCATATGACATGGGAAAAGTCGGCCTAGATAAATGCACAGCAAAATAATTAGGAAACTGATCCACTGAGGTTAAGAATTAACCACACCTTAGTCCACATGGACCTGGACTAACACAACAAATATGGGTTCAGTAACTGAAATCGGAGAGTCGAAAACTGGAGAGGTGCTAAAACATGACAGCCTTAGCAAGAGGGGAAAAATGGCATATTCATTTTAGATCAGAACTGTTTAAAAATGAGTATTATTAATATATTTCTATTAATACCACAATTAATAATAATAAAAATCTCCTCTATTAAACTTTTTTACTATAGACAATGATCAGCTGGATCAGCCTCAATGACAAAGCTGCCATATCAACATTACCCTGAAGTAGGACAGTAACATGACACCAGCAAGCTCTAAGAAAGAGAGGAGGCAGAATTCAATCCCTCATGTGTCAATGTATATGAGCGGGAGAAAGAACAACAAAGACAGAGATGGCTTGTGTTTTATGGGCAATAAATTACAAACTGCTTGCAGTGCATAATACTATAATGCAGAGCCAGTACCAACATCTCAATATTATCTGATGTACTCACTCTCAGACCATCCAAAAGCAATCCACACAACGTCTGTTTCTTACTTCTTCAAACTGTTGCTCTCAAAAAGTTCTCTATCTATAATATTGCTTTCTCCAGTGAAAAAGTGGTCTTGTATGAATCAGGAGAGAAATCAGCACAGATCAAGTGCTATTTGCATGAAAATAGTCCAAAACAGTTGTGAACAAATATGCTGCTGGATTTCGATGTGAGATGAGAACAGGGGATGGACTTTTTTGACTGGAGGAACCAAATTATTGACTCAGAAATTACATTTTAAAGTTAAAAAAAGATGTTAATTGATTGCTTGTGGATTATGGTGGTGTTTTTATCAGCTGTTTGAACTCTCATTCTGACGGCACCCATTCACTGTAGAGGATCCACTAATGAGCATGTGATGTAATGCTAAATTTCTCCAAATCTGTTCTGATGAAGAAACAAACTCATTGACATCTTGGATGTCCTGAGGGTGAGTAAATGTTCAGCAAATATTCATTTTCAGCTGAACTATTCCTTTAAGCCTCTCCAGCAAAACACTAAGATCTTTCCTCATGAAACAGAATTAGAAAATGGTTTATTATAATAGTAATAGTATCCACATACTTATTGGCATGGAAGGTATGTGCCTTTTTGAAAATAAAACAGCAAATTAAGGCTGGATGATTAATCGAAAAAAAGTCCTCTAACAGAACCTCTAACTGACGTAATTTTCCCATGTCGATTATTATTATTTTTTTAATCCTGTTAATACTTTCCCTTTTATTATCTTCTACTTTTCACACTGCATTATTTAACATAATATGTATTTACAAGAGATACAATGTATTTTCTACTTTTTACATGTAATATTTAAAATGTATTTTGTTTGCAAGAGATGCTGGTTATTTTCTACTTTGACATGGCAATATTCATTTATTTTGATTGCAAAAAATTCAAGTTATTTATTTTCTGCTCTTTTATTTTTAGGAAACTTGCTTTTTACATTAAAACTGAAATGTGACTTTTTTTTTCATAAGATGTTTTCATTTCAACCAATGTGTGCTTTTTGATTTCAATTGTTCGAAATATTCAATGAATAACCATAAATAGTTAGTGTTTCCTTCAATTATTTTAAAATCACAAAGATAAGACATGCACTCTTTCATTACAAAAAAAAATCCCATCTTGTCAATGAACAACAACAACAACAAAAGAATACTAATAAAAATAATAATCATAATCGAGATAAAATGTTAAATTAATCGAGATTTTGATTTTAGGTCTCATCGTCCAGCCCTACAGCACATATACATTATGTTTCATTCTCTAGTATTTGAGAAATTTAGCTTGGTTTCACAAAGACAGACAAAAACATAACAGGAAAAGAAAGAACAAAATCTTCAGGACACACAAGCGCTAAAAGATTACTGATAGTCTGATCAGATCTGTGGGAGACACAATAAATTAAGTCATTCACTGATACTTAAGCAAAGCCTTGCATCAAAACACACCTGCTTGAAATAATCAATTCTTATGATTAATATCCCATTACATCATAAGAAGCTTTGCATTCCAGTTTTACTTTCTTCAGGTGTATCCATGTAGGCTTAAAATCACGTCATAACTATTAACATACTTCACAATTGCGTGAGTCTCAGGTACAGTACAGTACACACCTGCTTTAAATGATAACCATGTCAACTGGGGCGAACCCAAGGCAAATAGACAGATCTTCTCTCTCTGTTCTGAACCATAATAGGAAGTCAAACTAAAAGGCAAATAATAGAAAACTCTTCTGCTCTCTGTATTTGAATAAAGAGCAGCCCTCATTTCCACTGGACAAGAGCAAACACTGAAACATTGTTTTCTTAAAAATATAATAATATAATATAATATTACTACTACATAATCATCAACAAATTACATTTAAAATGAAAAAGAATACATAAAAATAATAATCATCATCATCATAATTGTATACATTATTATATTCAATACTGGATTTTTCATACTCTTTGTTACGTATTTCCATCATAACTTAATCACTCAAAGCTATGTACTTTAAAAAAAATAATGACTCTTTTTTTTTCACAATTGAGTTTTTAGGTCACATTTTTTTAAGAATTACGAGATATAAACCCAGAATTGTGAAATAAAAAGTCGCAATTACCTTTTTTTTTTTCCCATGGTGGAAACAAGCTTTCACATAATGTGGTCCATTTAAAACATAATTTTGAAGATTTTATTATTTTTATTTTTTTTGCAGAAGGCAATAATATGCTTTCAGTATTAATTGATTAACTGTGTATCTCTAGTGTCTATAGGTTGAACTAGTATTTTAATTACTAAACTGCTCAAACCAGATCTACTGAAGGAAAAGAACACAGTGTTCTCTCTCTCTCTCACACACACACACACACTATTCTTACAGGTGGTGGAAAATAAACACTAATGTACATAGTTACACACCATCAGCCCAACCTTGGGTCTCACTCATACCTGTCAGTTAGTGACTAGTAAAGTTTTGTTATACTGGGCTGGGATGGGTGGAGAGGAATGTAAAAACGTCATTATTTGTAATACAGTTAGACTGGTTGTGTGAGATTGTGCTGGACCATTTTACTCTATTAGTCCCATTTACTTGCTTGGAATGATAAACTATGATTTGTCAGAGGAACACATCCGAGGAAAAAAACAAGAAAAATTAAAGGATCAGCTGATGAAGCTGCAACCAGTTACTTCTGATATTAATAATAACAGTCTGAGAGTGAAAAAGCTTCTCTGTTAAAAGTAATTCTACATAAAAAGTTAAGCTCGCTCACATGAATGCTGCCATTTTGGGTCTTGCAATTTAAGTTATAGTAATAAAAACAACAATAATATTTATAATAAAACATGTTCTTTTTGTATTGAACTTTTTCTGTTCTTCTCATGGGGACTTTACAAAGCATACAAATGCAAAACAAGTAAACCAAACATGGTCATGGTCAAGTCATGTGTGTGATCCACTAATCCAAACAGAATGAGTACGAATGGAAAAATAACAAGTCCAAACAAGCAGACGCTGATGGAGCAATGAATCAAATGGGCCTGACAATCTGCAACACCAATGCCATATAACAAGGACAAAGAGCAGGACCTCGAACACCGAAGGCCACAGCTGCTTTCAAAATGCCCCTATGACCAAACGCAAAGCAACAACACAGCCTTTACACTTCCCTATCTCTCTGTCAAAGACCAGAACAGGAAGTCGACTGGACAAATCAGCAAGCTGGCCTAATATGCAAATAAAGTGAAACTCACACACCTTCTGTTTTTGAATATAAGCAACCCTCATTTCCAAAGAGCTAAAGAAAAATGAAGCTAAGCAACTCCTAAATTGAAACTATAACCAAAATAATAATAATACAAAATTTATCAAATTTGTGTTCTGTTTCCTACCAAAATCTGTGCCTATTTACACATGTCCCATGGAAATAGTTCATGTCATTTATGGTTAAGAATAACATAACTATACTCAGGGTTGGGGACAATTCATTTTTAAAGGGGTCATATGATGCTTTTTTAAAGATCATTATTTTGTGTATTTGGTGTAACAGAATATGTTGACATGCTTTAATGTTCAAAAAACACATTATTTTTCAAATACTGTACATTATTGTAGGTCCTCTATGCCCCGCCTCTCTCAAACGCTTCGTTTTCTACAAAGCCCCTCCTTCCGACAAGCGCAGTCTGCTCTGATTGGCCAGCTGACCCAGTGCATTGTGATTGGCCGAACACCGCAAGCACTCGTCGGTAATGTAACACCCCTTACCAGATTCTTATCTTTCAAAATAAATGTAAAGACATTTGTCGTGTGACAGACACAGTAATGAAGCTGGTATGTGTGCATTACATAAGCCACGGTTAAGACAGCTGACTCCACTGTGATCTCTATCTCTCTCTCTCGCCGCTTCAACACTAAGTGCGGTTACTGAAACCACGCCTTCTTTCTTTGCGTAAACGTTTGGGCGGCATTATGCTAATATTTCCACATCGTGATGTAGACATGTGGGGGCGTGTTAGAACGAGCCGTTTTAGGGGGGGGCGTGGCAGAGTCTTAACTTTGATAAGAATATCTCTTTGGTTTTGAGACTTTAGTCTTTGCAACTTCAGGGATCTTATCTATGCACAATCAGCTTGTAACGCTCCAAAGAGAAAGGAAAACTTGAAATCGCATCATATGACCCCTTTAAAATAAATTAATAAACCAATATCTTTTGTCAAATGTATATGAAGGAGATCTGGGTCATATTTGCAACACCCTAGCAACCACACAGCAACACTAAGAACACCTTAACAACCTCATCATGGCAGCTCAAAACCTAAAATCATATGTGAGACTTTAATAGGTTTTACTACACTAAAGCACCCCAAGAAAGTCCTCATGACAGCTCTGATCAGGCTAGACAGATGCCTCCGAAGCAGTTCAGTAGACCTGTGGAGTTTGTTCTAAGCAGAAAATCAAAGGACAAGATAAAACACATTATAAATATGAAAGGACAGCACAGGGAATAATGCAACTGCATTACCGAAACAAAGTATGCATTCAGCTGCTGTAGCTGTATCAATGGACGATGAAGTTGATTATGTTCAGACAAATTCACTGCTATTTCAACATAAATATTTGATAAATAAAATATATACAAATCGCAGAAAAAAACAGTTTGACAATGTGTGAAAAGAACACAAAGTCCATGAAATATTATATATATATAAAACATTTTTTATTAATAATATGTGTGTGCGTGTGTGTATGTGTATAATATATATATATATATATTCCCCCATGCCACTGATTCTTTAAACATGGGACAAAAAATTTCATGACTATCCCTGTCATTAATTTATCAAAATAAATCTTAGCAAAATTGTCATTATTTCATCAAAACTATGTCACAGATATTCTAAACTAATAGTTGGTGTTTAGAAAATTTATTTATAAGGTCCAGAAAAACAATAATATTATTATTTATTAACTCAATACAAATATGTTTGAAACCATCCTGTTGTGTTACATTTGTGTTATATTGAATTAAATGATTTGTAAATATTTGCAATCCATATTTGGCCATATTCTTTATGACCCTAATCATGTTGACTCATACTGAGTGGGAAAAACACTTTTGCAAAAACAAACAAACAAATAAATAAATAAATAAAAGAGACTGCACCCAAACATAACTCCCCCCTCCTGCCCCCTCCAGTCAGTTTTACTAAACACTATCAGTGATCACTCGATTTATGAAGTGAATAATTATTATTGAATAATGTTCACAGGAACACCCAGGAGGCGAAGCTGCTTGCCTAACATTGTTTTACAAGGGCGGCTTACTGAAACCTGTCCACGCAAAAGAGACCAAAACAAACTATGATTAGCTGTTTGGTAGCATATCACTTTAAACTTTAAATCTTTAACTCATAATGGAATAGTTTTGACACAACTCGAACACCCACACCACAAAATGATTTCCCCATAGACCACAATGACACTCACTCAGACTTTTTGCGTGATCTGTTGGCGTGGAGGTCCAGTAAGTTGATGACAGCCTGTCCCAAAAACTTGTCCAGCCCCACCAGGGCTCGGTGCATGGCGATGATGTAGAGCGTGCACCGCTCCGCGTCCCCCTGATGGATCAGCGGCAGATCGAAGCTCGCCTCCTCCTTCCACTCGGGCGAGACGCATTTCTCCGCGACCGAGGTGGAAAACTTGTCCTTGGCCACCTGCATGATGGCATAGGCGTCGTTCGTGCCATTCTTGCCCTTGATCCGCAGGTTTCGTGCTTTGAGCACCGTTACCTGAACGCTGGTGGGATACCACTGCTGGTCACCCAAAGACATTCTCAGTTAAACTCCAGGTTCAACAGGGACGAAAGGTAGCGCTTCGTTCGCTCAAGCCCGCTCGATGTGTGCCGCGCGCCGCTCTGGCTCCTGAGTGAAACTGTTCGGGAGCTCTCATAGGCCCCGCCCCTCACGCGTGACGTACACTGTGCGCCCAGCGCTCAGGTGATGCAGGTATCACTTCATCCTTGCATTAAACCATTTAAAGCGCTTTTGGGAGTAGGCTAAGCACACGTATAACCCTGTGATAACGTCTTTTTAAATCCCAGGTTACATTCGCGCAGCTTTTAACCTTTGGTCATAAGTTAACCCCGAATTAAGCTGCTAAAGGTGTACAGTAAACAACGTGGTTGCTAAACTGTTTCAGCGAGATCAGAAACTGACTCCGCGATTAAATATCCGTGCATTTGTAGTAGCCTAACAGAAACCTTCACGCCTGAGATATCAGTTTACCTTTATGTCGATTTTAAAAACTGTTCTCAGAATATCTTTGTTGAAGACTTTCCTCGGTTTACTTCCTCAGACTTTATTAACGTTAGATCACGCGAATCGCTGTAGAGCTCAGATAACGGCTATTCAGCCGAACAGAAACAGAAAACGTCAGTATGAGTAGTTGTTTTGAAGCCGATAAGTTAAATCCCAGGTTACATTCGCGCAGCTTTTAACCTTTGGTCATAAATTAACCCCGAATTAAGCTGCTAAAGGTGTACAGTAAACAACGTGGTTGCTAAAATGTTTCAGCGAGATCAGAAACTGACTCGGCGATTAAATATCCGTGCATTTGTAGTAGCCTAACAGAAACCTTCACGCCTGAGATATCAGTTTACCTTCATGTAGATTTTAAAAACTGTTCTCAGAATATCTTTGTTGAAGACTTTCCTCGGTTTACTTCCTCAGACTTTATTAACGTTAGATCACGCGAATCGCTGTAGAGCTCAGATAACGTCAGTATGAGTAGTTGTTTTGAAGCCGATAAATCATCTTTCAGACTGACTCGGTCTCCTGCTATCTGTAAATCACTGTAATTTGGCAATAAACCGCCTCCACTACGCTACCGAGGTCAGTGTTGTCAGTAGCTTACTAGCGTGATGCTCATTCCTTCTCAGTGTTTGTCCCGCCCACTCTCTAGAGTACCGCACTCTGATAGGATGATGCATGTGTCAATAATGCAAGGCTCACTTTTGATTGGCTTCATTTCGTGTGAAGGATGTCGATTTACATGTTACATAGAAACAGAAGTTACGTGCCTAATGCAAAACGTGGGCTGGGATTTTTCTCTTTAAATCACATATGATACATTCTAGGAAACATAAAAATACGAGAGAAGTTATTTAGATTTTATGGCATTTTTCCAAACCTTTATTTTGCATCAGGTCATAGATAAGGCACAATCTTAGGCATCTATAGGAAATATATTACTGAAATCGATACAAAAATGCTGCTATCATTTTCATATTGAAGTGAGTGACAAAAATATAAATATTAATGCTAATATTGAAATCTCCCTTTTAAACTTCGAGATGACAATCAAAACATTATTTAGGATAACACTGAAATTATACTGACCCTCAGAAGCTCTAGGCCAACCCAGAGGCAAAGAAAACTGTTCATGCAAATATCACAATGTCACCTGAAACCATTATGCACAAACAAGTCATTTACAATTTTGTATCTTTTTTTTAAAGAAAAAAACATACATACACATGGCAAACTTTGAGCAGGCCACAAATTCCATGTATTATTTGACTACATTCTTTGTTGTTGTCGTTTCAAATGACACTTTGCCCCAAAAACTACTGAAATCATATACAACCAAAATGAAATACAATATATGTACACTGGTCATCATGACGTTAAATGCTTTTTGATTTGGGAAAAGGGAGGACTGGTTCTTTAGCAATGTGTGGTCTTTGAATGTTTAACAATTCTGAGGGAGATTTCTGGCTACACAATATCAAATAACCTCATACTTACAGTGAGCTTTCTTTGGCATACAAATATCCCTGAACACACTTTAAAATCATTTTATTTTAATCAAAGTGTAGCTAAAGCTAAAGACAGCCAACACTTGTGACTTCGTCATGATGTGATCTAAAAATAATGGCACTTCAGTCAGTATCTGATAGCTTGTGGGCCTTGGAAAAAAACAGTCAGTGCAAAGATCTGAATTCCCCTTTGTCGGGCGGTCGGGATTGTCCATTCTTTGCTTTCGTGAGAAAAAGACACTTGGGCACTTGAAAAACAAAAGGGGGGAAGCATGGGAGGTCTAGCTTTGATTGTTGGTGTGCTTTTAGACTAAAAACAGAGAGTTTATAAAACTGATAAGGCCAATCCTCTGTAAAACACAGATATCATAAAATTGCATAATGACAGTTACATCAATATTAATACTGATATGTATATATGTATTTATAAGAATATGCCAAATGCTCTCTTCACAACCTGAACCAAGTGCTAAAAGAAGCCCATGTTACACAAGGTACTACAACAGAACATGTACTGTATGGACAAACACTCGCCCTTCATTATCAAATCCCTTAGTAACTCTGGAGTGACATCTGAAGCAGCTGTCACTTTGTTGATATCATTTGTCCATCAACAGCATTCATTATCAGTGCATTTGATCAATGGCAGAAATGTCCCAATAGAGGGCCCTGTTACACAACATTTTCCAAATAGTTCCTATTCACTAAAAACTGAATGCAATAGTTCACTTTCTGCTTAATAACATCAGAAGAACAAGAACGACATTCCCAGCACCAGTTAAGCATTGGATGGAAATCTTGGGGATGGATGGATCAATGGCAAGTCTTTGTTTTCTATATTTGTGTGGGACTGATGTCAAAAGCTGCTTATTAGTGCCAGAGAATTGAATTAACACTGTAATGGTCAAACAATACATACATAACACTATATACATTCTTATAGACATGTAAATGAAATAGCGTGAATAAAAACATGAGCACACAAGAGACAAAGACATAAAGGGACTGAACAAGAAAACTTCGGTAACAAGCGAACAGGTTCTCCATCCTGATCGATATGCATATTCAGAAACATAAAGATCAACACAGCTAAACAGCTGAACTTTAGGTTCAGATCCCTTGGCATATTCAATATTAAAAGATTCATTATGTTCAAACAGTTTGTTAGATTAAGTGGTATTACAGGCAAACAAAAGCAATCAAGATGATTTTGCATATTTTGTCAAACCAACTCTTCCAATGTCTTTTTAGAGGAGTCAGGTTTTGCATACACACCCTTTCTTTTTCTTCATATAAAACAGCCTCACACAGCTTCTCCTTATTAGCATGCTTAGCATGTTGGACGGTTTAAAGACCACAGAACACCTTCAAAGCTTACAAGCTTAAGTTTGTTTAGCCGGTCTCCCAGCCTATCCAAGCTGATGTTTAGCTTGGCTGAAAAGTGTCTAAAACCATCCTAGGCTGGTTTAAACTAGTCTTTTCAGCTAGGTTGTGGAGAAAGAAATGCATGCTTTGGCATCTAGCAGACAAGTTACACATTCAAGAAACCTTCAAAGTCTTTCAACTCTACCTGCAGCTCATTATTATACAGTTGTCTCGCTCTTCCATACCCTCCTCTTCATACCAACCGAACCCTGTGATTGGTCAGTTCCGCTAGTGTCCAATTCCACCACGGATCCCTTTAGTGTTCCATTAGGTGCTGAAACTGTCGTCAACAAGGCCGTCGCAGTGACATTTGATGTCACATTTAGAGGGAACGAGCTCCGCTTTGATTCTCTCTCAGCCGTGGCGGCCAGTTTAAGATTGTCTTTGCTAGCGCTGCAACATTGAGCAATTTGTTGCATGGTGGACCTACTTGCCATCGAAGGCAACAGGGGAAAAGGTTTTTTACTTCCGCTGCTACCTCCATCGCTACCTTCCGAAGGGCTTGTCGCTAGTCCCTCCCCTCTGTGCCGCCCATTGGTCAGAAGGCCATTCTGACCCTCTGAATGGCTATTCCGTAGACTTCCATTCTCGCTGGAAGCGTGTTTGTGTAGATGGTGGATGTTTGATTGCTCTGTCCCAGAAGGTCCCAAAGCGCCCATGCTACCTCCTCCACCTGCCCTGAGAGCTTTGAGGCGGTAATGCCCTCTCCCGTCCCCCCGGTGATGGTACTGGGTGTTGCCACCCCTGGTTCTACTACAAGCCTTCCTCCTTTGAGGCTGCTGGACAGGCAGTAGACAGGGCAACAGATTGTTGGCTGGCTTGTTGTTCTCCGTGCTTGTACTTGTGTTGGTATTAGTTCCCGTTGGTGCTCGGGTGGTATTATTCACGTTGTCTTGTGTCACTTGAAGGAGGTTGGTGAGTTTGCAAGGCCCGGCGGCGATGCTCGCCGTTCCACTTTGAGTAGATGATGACCTGGCAGAAGAAGAGTAATTGTTGGTGTCCGTTGGTGGGTGGCATCCTACAAAAAGTTGGGAGCCCCTTTCCGAGGCACTCTGGACACCTACGGTTGCAGTGCAGGGGTGAGAATAAGCTGGCATGGACTGGGAGCGACGGTAACCCGGGCAACAACTTAGCCATGCTGCCTGGACATCGAAACGCTTGAAACAGTGATGGAGCACCACGAAGATCCCTAATCCGGTAGCCGTTCCTCCATACAGGCAGCTAAAGAGTTTCCGCTCTTTATCCACCTTCCAAATGGCCATTGCGCCGCAGCACCACAGCCCCACAAACACGAACTGCGTTGCCACCAGCGCTAAACACTGAACCTTCAATGAGTACTGGTCCTCCACTGTCATCCCAGCATGCACAGGGCCCACCACAGAGTCTGTCGAGAGCAGGCTGGTGCTGCCGCTGATTGCTGGTTGGCTCTCAGGCAAGGTTGAGGGGATGGAGGCGGAGCAAGGAGGATCTTTGGACTCCTGGATGTTTCGGCGCCTCAGGCAGAAAGCAGTGCACAGGAAGTAGATCCAGGTCACAAGAATGATCAATCCAGCTGGAATGTAGAAAGCTCCGAAACTGGGTTGCCATATCAACCAGCAGCTGGCGAAAGGTCAAGAGCAGTGAAAAAGGTCAGAGAGGGCAAAGGCTGTAATTAGTCAAATAACAGAAACACAAAGCAAGCTCTGTATGAAACAGACACTTTTTAAAGAGCCTGTAAAGGAGCGGCCAACCATGTGTAATAAATCTGCAGCAAGTATCAGACAGTTAGAGAAAGAACAGAAGCTAATAAAAAGCTCTAAGTATGACCTCAGACAATTTCATTTTATATTAAGTGTCGCCAGTCTATCTGTAAGTATGTGACAAAAGCGCCATACAATTCCTAACAAAAATATAATTGTTAAGGCCTAATTATGATTTGCAGTATTGTCTCATAAATTACATAAACACTTACATTAAATCTATTTAGGGGGGATTTGGGTTAATCTTTTCAACATGTTTCTCATAAAATGCCTGTTTTGCTTATCATTCTTTATGTTTCAACAAGTCAGAATGCATCTCAGCATATGTACTGTAATAGCAAATATTTATTATATAAAAAAAATCTATCTATCTATCTATATATATATATTAGTATATATAAGATGTATAAAGGATATATAAATATGAATAGTTGTATATAGGATATAGATATATAAGGATATATAAATATGAATAGTTGTATATAGGATATAGATATATAAGGATATATAATATGAATAGCAAACTAATGACAGGTACACTTGTGGAATATTTTTTGACCTATATATCAGCGTTTTAATGTTAACATTATGCAGGTTGTTAATAATAGAAACATTTAAAGCTAGACATGAGCAAACTAGTTTTCCTAATGTTTTAAAACACAGTACTCACTAAGGAATGTTGTCTCCATAGTTACTGATGTTTACAGCTGCAGTGATACCACATATGATGAGTGGGACACCGCTGGCTATCAAATAAAACCTGTTGAGGGAAACAGAGATAGAGGACAGAAGACTGTTAGTGGTCATTTTGCAAGAGCTAACCATGTTAACATAATTAATCATATAAAAAAGCTAAGTATTGCATAGATAGAAATAAAGGCTAGCCTATCCTTTTACTGTTGTCTTGTCAAGATGGATACACCCACTGTATATATATACAAGAAATTGCTCAAAAATGTTAATGGTTGTAATGCTACTCTGTAATATTTCCTACAGATGTTCCCTTTTAGCCTTTGCCCTTCGCCTGGTGTAAAAAAGTTTGTGTGGTCTATACTTTAGGCAGTTCTGTCACTGTCTGTCAATAAAGAGCCGAGTCTGGGCTCCAGACAGTGTAGGAGGGGAAACATAGCAGGATTTATCCCAGGAGGCAGGCGTGGGATCTGGCCAGACCTCCCCAGGGGATGTGGAGAGCACGGAGGTCTAGGGTAAAAACAGAGAACACAGACTAGAGGGAATGAATATATTTGCATGCATGTCTCTGAGACATGTGAAAGTTAGCCTTAACTAGTCCTATCCTTCGTTTGATTTACAACTTCTCTGTCCATTTTTATATTTTTCCATTCCCCCATTTGCTCTCTTTTTTTCCTCTGTCTGACTCTCCATAACAGCAGATGGAATCAGCTTTAATCTGGACAATGGTGGTCTTTGATTCGTTTTTTGTTTTACATCATTATGGTCCATTCAGTTGCTCTCAAAAGCCCATTTTGCTCCTGCACACGCCTATCAATAGTTTCTACTCAGGAAGTGCTCATTCAATATGACATCTGCCCATAAAAATGTCAATGTTTCATGACCGATTTGAAACATGACAATCACTCTGAATACTGAGTTCTGATGGAACCCATACGCTTCCTTTGATGATGATAATGACAAGAGACTTTTAATGTTGTCATCAAATGTAATGTTCACGCTGTTACAACTTATAGACTTTCAAACTTTATAGTTTCTTAAGAATGAAATCTGAATGTAAAAGAGATATCTGCATGACCTGTCTGTCATAAAACGCATGTATTCACATGCAGGGACAAGGGATTATGTAATATGACGAAACCAGTTTCAAGATTCCATCCCCCACTGAATCATATTCACCTTCCTCAATGCCTCAAATAACTTTTTAACCATTTAGAGCCATGCTAAGCTAGTATTCTAAACTGTTACCTTGCTAATCGAAGTATAAGTGAAACTTCTGCCTGCAGTGGTTTTTATTCAAAGTAGCTAATCCATCCTAGAATGATCTCATAGGTTTTTGGACAAAAACACTGACATTTCTCATTTGGACGGCAATAAAAAGGCCTTTAAATGATCAAATTACCTCATGTCCCTATGTAAAACAAATACAGTCCAAACAGGCCTATTGATTGGATTACAAAGAATTTTTGTTCTGTGAGGGTTTTATGGGCACTGGGGCCTAAATATAGAGAAAAAACAGGAATCTGATAGTTTGAGTGTGCATGTGAAAGATACATTTACAAAAACAAGCCGTTATTAACCATCTAACGCTTCCAGCCCTCCATGATGACTTCACTGACCTGAGCATGGGCCGCTGGGTTGGTTGTACAGCAGTTTCTCCTTCTAGTTGCTGTGGAGTCCTTAATAAGGCTTCTTTATAGATGACTCTGGCGCTAACACCGATCCATAACAAAGTGGACAGAGAAGAGTAGTGAAGAACAATCCCCACCTGACACAAACATATACATACATGAGTAAAACAAGTAACACAAGCAGAGTAACAATACATTAGCACATAAAAAAGATATAATCCTTGTAGTAAAATATAATTCTTGTAGAAGTAATCTGTAGTCATTTTATTCTTTTCAGTACAATGCCAAATAAAAGCTAATAATTTAGTTTTTGGATTGTTTTCTTTATTATATACACACTTACTTTTTTCTTTACTGTTTTGTATTTCTACTTTATTTTTGCATTGCAAAAATTCTGGAAATCACTGACACAATCTCCACAATATCTCTAATTTATCCGTTTTATTTGTGTATTAAAAGTGTTCACTCATTTTTTTCCACTCTTTGTTTGTTTGTAAAGCAACCTTGAAAAGCTGTAAGAAAGGCGCTTAATAAAACAAAACTTTATTATTATGTAAGAGAAATGGGGACTTACTGCCTGGCATATGATTGGGTAGCCGGTCAGAGTGATGCCTCCAGCAAATACAGCAGATGTCATTGCGATGTGGAAACTAGTGTTCAGGAGTGTGTGCCAACTCTTCCTTGTGATTCTGATAGAGCTGATGGCAAAAAAAAAACTGTTGAGACATGTCATTGTTGGGCCAAAAGTATGTTGACATCCACTTCTAGTTCTAATTTAACAAGTGTGGCTATTCCAGTAATAACAAATCATGCAATGCCATTATAGAATTGTGTTACCTTGTAGCAACAGTTTGCAGGACCGTTTTCTTTTAGTTTTTGAGTTTTTGGGTGTATTTACATAATTTTGGCCATGTAGTGTATGTTTTCGGTCTCAGAATTGTTACATATACTGTATGTGTGGCATTTTATCAAAGTGAGACAAATACCTGTGATGCAGTATATAGGTGATGATGATGGTGAATAGACAGAGGAGCAGCACTGCAGTACAGGTGTAGATCACTGGATGGAGCACTTCCACTGGAATCGAAGGTGAACTCGGGAAATCTGGCATCTCCTGAAACATTGACAGGGAAAATGGAGAGAATCTTTTAAAACATTCATACATATGACTTCGTAGCCGAGCTATAACTCTAGGACATCTAAAAAAAGAATAGGTGTAAGAAATTTTTTCGGTCTGATGCCATCTTCTAGGCCTATACTTCTGATATTGATAGTATCAAATGGAATGAAACATTTAACTAAACTGAACATTTTTGTGAGGAGAAATGGATAAATATAGCTATTTAAATATAGCCATTTCTTCTCATAAAAAAGGTTCTGAGAAATTGCTCTGATGTCAGTACTGGGTTCTTCAGTGCCAAGAAGTTTCAACAAATGGCCAATGGCCATCTATTACCAAATTACCTCAATAACAAAAACAGTGTAGGACCTAGATGAACATTAAAATTCTTTGATGCATGTCATGATGAAGAAATGTTGCATCAAATATCAGTTTGTAATGGAAAACCTGTCCTCCTCAAGTAAAGGACTGACTATACAGTATCTCCCTACGAAGTGTGGGCAAATATTATTAGCTTTGATAAAAACAACCACAACCGGGCTATTAATCAAGCTGACATACTATGTATCAGTGGCTCTGTTCCAAAACCCATTGAGCTGCCCCAATGTTTGCTTCCTACATTTCAAAGCATCATCATAACAGTCATAAAACCTCATACTTAACTTGACATAACAGGCAACCCAACATGTCACTCATTAAGTGATTTGAGCAGAAGACTGGACTCATGATTGAATCCAATGCTATATTGGTGTTAGAATATAGCTAAGCTAGTGATATGTGAAAATATGGTACACACAAAGATTGGATAACAATTCATTTTTAAATTGATTTTTAAATGAAATGAATATTAACCTAAACATTTTTAAATATGCTATGCAATTTGAAAAATTTGAAATATGCTATTGACATTTCTCTTGCATTGTTTTTTCACAGAGCTCAGCGCAATGCATTTTGGGATCATCCATGAAGTGTGTAGATATCTTAGGAGGCAGCAAAATTACAATGCCATATAGTAGAACAAAGGACATATCAGTATTTTATAAAGGGGTCACCTGAAGTACAGCGTAATTGCTCAGCACAGAGCAGCGCAGTGTAGAGGTGGACACATCACTATGGGCCAGCTGACAGCCATCTAGACTCCAGCTCCCATGATGCTCCAGCGCCTGCAAGCTCCAGTGGGCAGCAACAGGTTCATTTCCAGGTGATGTGTGTCGTAGTGACACAATAATGTGATCAGACTGATTCCACATGCTACATCCATCTGACAGATAAGAAGAGAGAGAAAACAGAAAAGTTT
Organism: Sinocyclocheilus grahami; assembly: GCF_001515645.1. Classification (NCBI taxonomy): domain Eukaryota; kingdom Metazoa; phylum Chordata; class Actinopteri; order Cypriniformes; family Cyprinidae; genus Sinocyclocheilus; species Sinocyclocheilus grahami. The sequence goes on from NW_015506540.1 coordinate 238,727, forward strand.
CCATCTGTGCTCTGGTCAAAATTATTTAATTATTAAATGAATGGATTTACTATCCTGAATTGAATATTTTATGAGTCTTCTCCCAAAGTGCCTGTACTACATCAGTATACAACCAGCTACTCAGAGCACTGTTAAAATGTTATGAACGTTTTCAATCCCTTGAATGTTTGAGCTGAAAGCGACCCACCTAGGCCAACATAGATAACTGGAGTGTTGACACCACGTCTGCGGGCAAGGTCCAAATGTCCTGTAGAATTGCTGGTAAATGGGAAGAATCTTCCATTGCGGAATGCCACAAACTGCAGCTTACAGTCAGGAGGAGCATTCGGTGGAAAAAGAGATGCAGGGAGAGACACTGAAGCAAGAGCCACTGCGTTCTAGAGAGAAAGAAAAACACAAGACAAAGTAAGGGCCAACCAAAAATGTTTATTAAAGCAAAAACCGATAGGTTTCAGTGATTATACCATGGCTAAAAGGCTTGTTTTTACATGTATAAAATACCAGTAGTAGCAATATGATAGATACCAATGATTATGACAATAAATAATTTTTTCTGCAACACAAAATCAAGTGCGAAAAGAATGTAATGATTTTGGGCCCTAAACTGCATGCTAATTGCAATTAGATAAAAATTGCAATCAGTTGATATATATATATATATATATATATGCACTGGTGCCGTTGTCCTGTGGCTGCCGTCGCATCATCCAGGTGTATGCTGCACACTGGTGGTGGTTGAGGAGAGACCCCCACATGATTGTAAAGCTCTTTGGGTGTACAGCAATACACAATAAAGCGCTATATAAATGCATCATTCATTCATTCATTCAGACCATCACACTATCACCACCATGTTTGACTGTTGGTATGATGTTCTTTTTATGAAATGCTGTGTTACGCCAGAACGCCAGATGTAACGGGACACACACCTTCCAAAAAGTTCAACTTTTGTCTCATCAGTCCACAGAATATTTGTCTGGGGGATAAACAAGATATTTTTTGGCAAATGTGAGACAAGTCCTTGTGTTCTTTTTGGTCAGCAATGGCTTTTGCCTTGGAACTCTATATATATATATATATATATATATATATATATATATATATATATATATATATATATATATATATATACACACATATTTACTGCAGGCATATTAGATATATGTACAAAATGACATCTACACACAAGTGTACACTTGCACACAAACCATGACAAACCTTGAGATGAAAAGCGTTCAGCGAGGTGTTGTGTGTTCCTGTGGTGCAGCGAAATCGCAGTTGCTGCTCAAGGGAAGATTCAATCCCATCATGCCCCTGGCTCCCTCCTGCCCCCTCTCGTCTCTGATAGACCGTGCAGCTCATGCCAGTAAAATGAGCAGGACGAATCATGTGAGCCTCCATCACAATGTTACGAGAACTCTAAGAAAGAGAGGAAATTTGCTGATTTGGTGTTCAAGTTTCATTTCTTATTATTATCAATGTTGAAAACAGTTGTGCTGCTTCATATTTTTGTGGAAACCATGATACATATTTTATCAGAATTCTTTGGGGAATAGAAAGTTGAGAAGAACAGCGTTTATTTGAAATAGAAATCTTTTTGTCAATGTAAATTAGTACATTGTAAATTAGTACATTGTAATGCAACCTACCTGAATAAAAGTATGATATATATGTGCAATAATGTGAAGCTGCCATGATTAAAAGCGTACTTTGGAGAAGTCCTGTGCGTGAGAATGCAGCTGAGGCCAGGCGAGATTCTCCAGTGTGTAGACGATTGAACTGCAGGCTCTCTCCTCTCTCTGGGCTCGAACCAGAATCTGATCATCTGCCTGCACCAGGTTACTGCCCATTTCAACCAGGACCTCGGACAGCTGGGATGAAGGAGTGCATGTTTATGTAAGGATGCAAATGCACTGCAATATATGCACTGTTGAATACTATGTTCTACCAACCTCACGCAGTTCTGTCACATAATCCATGAATTTGTGCATCATCTGAGCCACATAAAGAACATCCACCGTGTCTGTGAAACCGGTGGCTTCCAGAGTGTGTGATCGCACCTGGTGTGCCAGAGTCACAGCGTTGGAGGCATTGATGGGCATCTGAGTGAGAAAGACAGAATTAACAATGAACAAAAACATATTAGAATGATTTCTGAGGGATCATGTGACACTGAAGACTGAAGTAATGATGCTGAAAATTCAGATTTGCATCACAGAAATAAATGACATTTTCAAATATATTCAAATAGAATACAGTTATTTTAAATTGTAAAAATATTTCACAATATTACTGTTCTCACTGTATTTTTGATCAAATAAATGCAGCCTTAATGAGCATAAAAGACTTCTTTCAAAACCATAAAAAATCTTATTTTTATTGTGGAATATTCAGCAGAAATTAAACTGATAATATATTTTCTCCCTTTTCTTGTTTCACCGAGGAACAGCTAGAATGTATCAGTGTCTTGCCAACTGGCCCTTGTGGACGAAGAAGAAAAAAAAGAAGTCTGCTTAACAGTATTGAATGTACACTGTAATTGAATGCACGATATTGAAAAACTGTACTTGCAGATATTACAATATTAATTAAATAAAAGGCCACTTAAGTGTACAACAGTATGTTTCTTAACATAATTTTTAAAAGTGCATTTTGTAATAATGCCAAATTAAAAAAAATACATGCATTTTAAATCATTATGTTTTAATGATTTAAAATGTGCATTAAAGTACACTTATTTTGATGTGTTGCCTAAGATACTAAAGGACATGTAAAGTACTTTATTAATACTATTTTAAGTGTAGTGTGTTGTTTGATTTAAAACCAATATATTATAAATGTACTAAATTGCAATTTCATCATTTTAAATGTGTAATTACAAATACATTTAAATACATAACTTACAAGTTTCAATAAAAATTATATTAAAGTATTTTTTAAAGTATTTTAGTTTACAAAAATGCTTGTCAGTACATTTGGCAGTACACTTTAACTATATTTCAAAAACAATATAAGTAATAATTATTCATTACACAGTCCTTAAGTGGGTCAAAAACACTCTTAAGCCCAATTGCATTCAATATAAATTTAAACTATAAACAATTTGTATTTAATTGCAATGCACATTCAGCATTAACATTGCACTTAGTTCATGCTTAAGTACATTCTTGTAAAGTATATAATTTCCGTAATATGTACTCATTTGAAAAGAATGCAAGAGTGTACTTCTTTTTTCACAAGGGGGAGCTTTAAAGGTCCCCTGAAGTGCTTAGAAACACGCAGCGTTACTCTATGTGTTAACGTCATTTTAACTGAAACAGGAAGACAGGGCGGGACATATCAAGCAGCCCCTTTTTAAAATAGCCAATAGCTTTTGTTTATATCACAGCTTGGGCTAGAGCCGTTGAGCTCCGTAAAGCCGCATTTGACAGGGTATGCCAGCCACAATCTCATCCATATTGCTATAAAATATAGCTTTCTGTGTAGAATTCAAATAGCTCCGATACATTTTGTGGTCTGCGCCGACTCACGCATGTGATCCGCTCCGTGCTATCGTGTCTCTGGACCGGAGCAGAGTGTGTGTGCGGTGGTTAGCGTGACACAGCGCCAAACCAGACTTCTTTTTTTCCTCAATGGAAAGCATATTTACACTGTTTGAATTCCCTGTCCCCTATATAGTGCACTACGTGCCATTCACTGTACATAAAATACTAATTCTGTGGACAAGTGACCGATTTCAGCCGCGGCTTCAGCGTCTATTTTATAGTATAGGGGGCGGGCACTTCGAATTCTAGAGAGCATTTGATTGGACAGAAAGTTTAATGAGAAGCTGAAGTACGATGTGACGTCAAAAAAATAATTGAGCCATTTTGGCAGAAGTGACGAACTGCAAGCTTTGAATGCTTATATCTTTACGTTTTGGAGCACACTGCCTTATAGATAACCTTAAGACTAACATATTGATACTAACACCCAAAAAACTTTCATTTTGATTTCATGGGGACTTTAAAGGCCTTACATATTAGTAGGAAATAAAATGTTTTAAAAAGCAAGATCCTAGACTGTCACTAACCAGTATGAAGGTATGCAGCACCCGTGTGATGTCATTAGTATAGAGGCACTGAGAGTAGTCTCCCTCCTCCCAGTGTCCAGAGCGGTCACAGTTACGTGACGCCTTCTTCTGCTCCACGCCGCCCCCTATAGCTAAGGAGGGGTAGCGCAGCTGCAGACAGTACTGGTAGGAGGTGATGCCAGCCAGAGTTCTAGGCCACCTGAAGCCAAAGAGGGGAACATATGACATATTGCCAGGCTTTTCTAGATAAGCATTATTAAGCCACAGGTAAAGCTGTAGGACAAATCGCTTACCTGAACTCCCCTCGGTTGTTAGTCACTCTCTGCTCCAGGCAGAAGGAGGCGCTGTTCTCCAGTACCACTATCTCCACACTGCGTGAGGCGTTCCCACGGCCCGTGGACACCACACACTCCCACTCACCACTCGCCTCAACGTGCACATTTGACAGGATCAGCTCACTAAAAAAATTAACATAATGGTATACCAATAATAATATACTGTCAAAGAGCGATGTTTCTGACTTATGAACTATAATGTTAACTTGTTCTTTAACAGCACGATCGCAAATCAAACAGTTCCTTCTCTGAGCGTCTCTCAGAAAACAAACAGCTGTAGCCTAATAGTCAACTAAGATACATACACATTTTCTACTGCTTGATATGTCTATTTAAATGTTTTAAATGTTAGTCTCTGTGTGTGTTACCTGGTCATGAAGGTGCAGTCATGCTGTACACTCTCTTCCAGATGAACCCCATTGGCAGGGTCAGTGGTGACAGGCTGACCGTTGTGTCGCCAGTGAAGAGCAGTGACTTTGTCCACCAGTGAAGCAGTGCAATGGAAAGGCAGCCTGTCCCCCTTAAACACGACCTGCCGCAGCGAGGGCAACAGAGACAGCGTGTGCAGCTCCAGCGGACCCTCTGAGGAGCAAAATCATTTAAAAGATCAACATTCGATTCACAGAAGAAAAAAAACCCTTACTGACTACTAAAACAAAGATTTATTGTAGATTCCTGGCCTTAAACCAAATCTTAGCCTGATGCATTATTACTGTTTTTACTGTATTTTAGATCAAATGAATGCAGCCTTGGTGAGTATGAGACTTTTTTAACACCAACCTTTAGAACGACAGTGTACATCATGGATTATTTGAAGTATCTGTATTACAATCTAATAATATGCCCATGTAATCATCTGTGAAGTGCAGATATAGATGTATTGCTTGTGGACTCTCACATGGTCTCCTGCTATTCTGATTCCTGCTATCCTGGGCCTTCAGTTTTCTATGGATCAGAAATTATTTATGTGCTTTCATCTTTAATCCTAATAGACTGCACTGTTAGACATCTCCTCTGTTAATAACTGAATTCATCGTATTACTTGTCGTACACAAATAGCAGGAAGTGTAAGAAAGCTCTTTGTGTGATTTGTTGCTGTGTAATCATTCAAAATCAGCTTTGCTTGTGAAACAGCCTGGGTGAATCAGTCCCTTGTCGAGGACTGAGGATATGTATTCACAACTGCAAACCCAAAGAGGGATCTTTCCTAGTCGGTCACAGCTATGTGCTTCTGGCCAACATAAATATGTTTAAGGGCAGCAGAGGAAGAGATGGTGAAATGAGCTGATATCAAAACAGTAACAGGATCCCCGGTTTGAGGCCCAAGACTCGGAAAAATGCAGTATATGTCTAACAAAAAGATGAGATGAGGTTTAACAGAAAGTCCCTGAGAAATATAATCAGACCCCTGTGGCAAAAGTCAGAGAAATATGTTTTTTTTTAAGCAAACATACTTGATCTTAGCTGGCTAAGACACAAAGATTGAGCAACACTGCAATTCAGCCAAAATAGCAAAACTGATCAGAGACTAAGAAGGTGCTGTCACTGATCAGTTATGCAGATTTCAATTCTAGATATTTCTGTTTCTGGAAGTTGCCACAAGGGCTACATCATACTAAGGGTTTGAGTCAAAAGTGCATTAAAACCCTTTTAATAATAATAATAATAATTTATATCCTCCACAGTAAAATTAAAATAGTCATATTAAATTTTTCACGTACTTAAAATATATATATTTTTTAAATGCAATTGTTTTTTATTTACTACAAATGTACTACAAAATTATTTTATATTTACTACAAATTTCTAGTTTATTTATTATTATTATTGTTATTATTATTTCATACTATAAATAATAATAATTATTATTAAAAATAAAAATAATAAACAACGAAGAAATAATTGTAATATTAAAATAATGTAAATATATTTAATAATAAGAAAAATAATAATAATGTATTTTAAATGTTCTGTCCAAAAAAATGGTTTAGCTTTTTTATTTATTTATTTATTGCTTACTTGCTTTGCTTTGCTTTGCTTGCTTGCTTGCTATAAAACTACCCTGAGAAATATTCACTGGAACAAAAAATGTGACAAATAGCCCCAGTCCCCTTTATGTACATTAAAATATATATGGAGCATATGTAAATATGCTGCTGTAATTTTCATGCAGATGTGCATATTGTATGTACATAACTGAACATGATTTTGTGTAAGATTGATATTAATTTTGCTCACCACAGCTGAGGTCACTCTCTCTCAGGAGACACAGGGGTTTGTTCTGAAGTCTTCTGGGATACGCACAGAGTGTTTCGTCCCCAAGCCGAGCAGAACTGCTGCGGAAGAAGCCTGGCACCCAGCGCAGACCGCAGTCACATGACAGGAACTCAGAATGAAAGTTCCTAATGAGCACACAAATGGAGGTAAGAATTAGATAAACCTTGTTCTTCAGAAGAAGACTGTCCATTTATTTGTGTATTAAAAGACATTTAGTATCTCCTAAATCTGAACAGAAATTAATTAAGAATTGGACAGTTTTGGTTTCATGACACCACTACTGTTAATAAACGGCTGTGGTTCCCTACAGCATTTCATGTTTTTGATATGTTGTGACATTACAAACAAATCACATGACATCTTATTTATTTAATACAAAGGCATTTACACATTTTAAGTGTGACTTCAGGGTTGAAATATTTTTTAGGTCTACTTTATGTCATGCTAAAGTGTTAATTATGACCCTAATGGTTATGGGAACAGGGTGAGATCAGATATATTCATCCCAGCTGCATTATGGGATTATCCTGTCATACCTGATAAAGAACTAGGCTTCATTTAATATCAGTTAAACTACTTCTAGGGAATATAGTTGTGAAATATAGAAAGATATGCACAATCTTAGCTTTGTGCTATATAAAATTAAAATCACTGACAATTGGCATGCTAGAAATCCCAGCAATATATCTTTCTATACAAAAAACGAGCATGTGCACCATGAGAGAAATTACTTTAACTCACACCAGCTTTAGAGAGTGTAACTCCAAAAACAAATGCGGGTCCAGAGAGGAAAATATGTTTCCAGAGATGTTTCTATTGTATAAGAACACAAAACATTTCACAATAATTAAATATAGCAAGAAATTATAAAATGCATAATTTGCAATAGATACTGTGTATATCAACATCTTAAAAGCTGAAATGATCAAATATATGTTATCCTGCAGGGTCGTCCTTAGGGGGGTGCAACTGGTGCAGCCGCACCGGGCCCTGCGCTTGAGGGGGCCTCTGCCACAAACGGACCGAGGGGGTTCCCTCTCCCTAACTCGCACCGGGCCCCGTGTCAGCTAAGGACGGCCCTGTTATCCTGTGCAGCACAGAAACACTTGAGCGATAGTGTTCTTCTGTGTTTTTGTATTCCAATAAATGTTTGTTTCAGAAATAATGACTTACAATTTTGTGAGGTTGGTAAGTCCCTGGAACACTTCTGAAGGCAGGCAGCCAATTCGGTTACTGGATAGGTCACTGTACAGATTACAGTAAATCAGATGCACTGTTATTTTGTGTTCCAGTTCTAGCAGGCATAGATATGTGCTTCAGAAAACTTCAGAAACTACTTCATCATACAACAATCATTATACAGTGATCAATGATTCAAACTTTGAAACTGTAGCCAAGCTACTCTTATTCAATTACAGTCAAGGTATTATATACTGTAACAGCTATATACCACAGTCTATAAATATAAGTTATGCTCACCAAGGCTACAATTATTTGATGAAAAACAGTCTCTCCAGTCTCTCCATGAAAAATATAATAATATTGCAAAAATATTATTACTATTTAAAATAACAGTTTTTTTTATTGCAATGCATTTTAAAATGTTTTTTTTTTCTGTTATGCAAAGCTGAATTTTCAGCATCATTACTCCAGTCTTCAGTGTCACATGATCCTTCAGAAATCATTCTAATATACTGATTTGCTGCTCGAGAAACATTTCTGATAATTAGCAATGATGAAAACAGTTTTGTACAATGGAAAAGTATTAGAATGGAAAAACGGTTCTGTGTGAATGGCCCCTAACAGTTAAGCAGTTCTGTAAGTGAAAGTTAATGCAATTACTGTCATATGGGTAAAAGTGTGTAACTGGTGTCCTGTTATAATAACAGATTATGATTTTAAGGTGTACTTACAGTTTCCGAAGAGCTGTGAGACCCAGAAAGGCTCCAGGCATGATGGTGCTGATCAAGTTATTCCTGAGATCCCTGAGAAACAGACAAACACAGAGACCTTTGAGCAGATCAACTTACATGTATTCTAATCTAATATTTGAGTAGATTTCCCATGGATTACACTTTTCTGTGTTAGTTTAAATAGCAACCCCATTTCCTTCATTTGAGCAATATATATACTTTTTTTTTTTTCATTTAGTGTACTTAATATACTAAAATAAAAGGGATAGATAAGATGAATAAATATGTATATGTGCTTTGAAAGAAAAGGAAGTTATATGTTTGTATATGTGGACCATCACTGGAGACCAAAAACCACCAGTTCATATAAGCATAAAATAACATGAAATAAAATATGAAACACATTTTATGTGCCGTTGACCACAAGACCCTTCTTCTGCCTTCAACATAGTTTTCTTTGTCCTGTCTCTGTTTGAGTAAGAAATACATGTCCTGCATTTTCTAAACCATATCTCAAACCACACCTGGTCCTCGAGCTCAAAATGAAGGCAGATCCCCCAAGCAGAGAAAATAGACAGATATCAGAAGAGAAAGTGGAGATGCTCTCTTTAAACTGTGGAGGCTTTTAAAGTGACTCTTCCCACGGTGAAGTTACACCTTCATGAGTCAAACTGTAAATATTTGTTTCCAGTACAAGCTTTGAAGGTAGTGTTTCATGCCGCCTCTGTCCTGGCCCGGAACTTTGTGTTTGCTTTTGTCCATCTGTTAAAGCACTTATCAGCCTATTCGCCCACCAAAATATGGATTCACATGCTTAATGCTGATAAATTAGCCTCTGAAATTCCTGCATGTTTTTTTGCCACAAGGGAATTATAAGGATGATAAAGGCCAACTCAGGTTTCTTAATGGCTCAACCATGGGCGGAGCGTGTGTAAGGCCACGGGGACTTGGGGCAAAAATGCCACTAAATTGGACAAAAATGCCCTTGCACAAACAAATTAAATCTATTACGACTGTTGCTAACAAAGTGAATATGAATAGACAGTGTCAATTGCGGCATTAAATTAAGATCTGTTCATGTTGCACCGTATTTAATTTTAGGCGTTTTACAGTGTTGCGTATTTTAACCAATCACACACATGAATGCAATGGCCAATCAGAAGCGTTCAGATGAGTCATCGTTCAAACTCATCAGTTTTGCCTTTGCTGACTGAATTCCAGACTCTTGCGAATTCTCTCATCATAAACAACAAAGATGTACGTACAATGCAAGTAAAAGATTCATTTAACAGTGTATACTGCGTCACTGATTATAACGATAGTTTTGAGTGCTTAAACTCGCGATAGATCAATGTTAGTGATAATGTCACTTTATATATATAATTTATTCGCTATTTGAATAACAGTGGAAAGGAAAAGTTATAAAATTATAAATTTCTTTTTTTTCTAAATTAAAAAAAAAAACATTTTTATTAAATTGTAATCTCGTTAAATACAAATTCAGTCCCATTAAACTTTTTTTTTTTGCCTACATGACACCTATGCCTGAGTCATCGTTCAAACTCATCAGTTTTGCCTTTGCTGACTGAATTCCAGACTCTTGCGAATTCTCTCATCATAAACAACAAAGATGTACGTACAATGCAAGTAAAAGATTCATTTAACAGTGTATACTGCGTCACTGATTATAACGATAGTTTTGAGTGCTTAAACTCGCGATAGATCAATGTTAGTGATAATGTCACTTTATATATATAATTTATTCGCTATTTGAATAAAAGTGGAAAGGAAAAGTTATAAAATTATAAATTTCTTTTTTTTCTAAATTAAAAAAAAAACATTTTTATTAAATTGTAATCTCGTTAAATACAAATTCAGTCCCATTAAACTTTTTTTTTTTGCCTACATGACACCTATGTCTGGTTCTTGCCTAAAAAGACGGGTTTATGATATTTAATACATTTGGCTGCTTTTTTGGGCTCAACATTGTTTTAGCCTCCTCAAAAGAAGAGCACAGGATAATTTTTTAAAGCTTACATCATCTTTAAAAGTTACATTAAAGACTGTGCATTAAGAAATAAATAGGATCCATTTTATTTTCATGCTGACTTTAAAGGGGGCATCGGATGCCCATTTTCCACAAGTTGGTATGATTCTTTAGGGTCTTCATGAAATGTTTGTAACATACCAATCCTCAGTGGTCGTGTAAAACTACACCCTTTTTACCTCGTCAAAAACAACTCTGTTCACAGCGAGCCGTTTCGGTGCATGTCTCTTTAAATGATAATGAGCTACTGCTCACCCCACCCCTCTCTTCCTAATCCACTACGTCTTCAGTGGCTCTGATGTCGGGACAAAATAAACACTCTTATGTTCACTTTTACATCCAACTACAAAACTCCTCAATTGCTTACGAGACATTGTAGTCACTACAGATGCTCGAGCGAGGAGAGAATGGCAGACAGCGAACAGCTGAGGGTGGAAATATGCTAATATTGTGGGCGGAGCCTCTGTAATATGACGTCATATTGCTCAAAAATCAAAACGGCTTGATAATTGAGACAGTTTAGATTTTTTGGGGTTTAAGAAAAGAGTGAATGGATTTTTATCATTGTAGGATAGTTGTGTCCACACACTGCTAAAACACATTTATATGCAAACACCATGTAAAAGTGAATTTTTCATCAGAAAGTCCCCTTTAAATCAAACCATACTAAACACTTATTACCCGCAGTTCAACATCACAGGTCATTAATTTTGAGAAATTAGATTACATTACCTTTAGACAGTATATTAGTTTTAATTATTTTTTTTGAAAAAAAAAAGATTAAAGTTTTATATAAAATAAATAGCCTTTTATATGTATTATAAAGTATATTGTGCTTTACATAGAATGCAAACTTTAAAAAAAATAATAATTTAAACATTAATTTGTATTATTTTATGTAATATTTATTAATAATATTCATTTTATTACAAATAATATTTATGTGTGTGTGTGTGTGTGTGTGTACATATATAATGAACACTCACACACACACACATATATATATACGTACATATATAATAATTATATTTTATATAAAATATATATGTATTTTCTAAGCATTATAGTGTGTTGTATGCTTTATATAAGCTAATTGAAACTAAAATTACATACTTATTTAAATACTATTATATAATTATATATATATATATATATATATATATATATATAATTACATTAATAATATTATTATTACAAATAATAACTATATCTAATAATATTTATTATTATTATTATATTGTAACACATAGAGGATATTAGAATTAATATTTAAATAAAATATGTATATGTATATATGTATTACAGTGTGGGTCGTATGGATTCGGAAGCTTTGGATTACAGCGCACTAATAAAATTGTTTCATTTCGCAATTATGTTGCGTTTTTGGTGTATTTTATAGTTCTATTGTCAGTCACAGCATGTCGGAGAAAACGCCTTTTGTGGCCCATGGCAATCAAAGTAAACATTACATGACAAGTAAAGGTTAAACGATTGCAGAAATGTTATTTATTTTAAGGTTTAAAGTGAAGTCGTGTTTAACATTATGTAGGCATATTCTTGAAAACGAGCTGGCAGCAGAAATCACAACAACACGAAATGTTATAATTTCATAAGTAAACAATTTAATAAAGCAATTGAAAACAAGTTAATTAATGTGACAACTAAAAACTAATAAAATTAATGCCGCGATTTCAATATTCATAAGGATTCATTTTTAGGTGTCGTCAATACGTCAGTTTTGTACGTTAAAATGCTGAAAATACGTCAGTTTCGTACGTTTAGAGGCTGAAAATACGTAAGTATTGTACATTTTAGTGCCTGTAAAAACGTAAGTAAATGTACGTTTTATAGAACCACATTTTACGTAAAATACATACGAATTATCATGAGATCACGTTGATATATACACATATACTGTAAAATTGTGCTAATATTGAACCAAAATTTTGAGCTAATATTACACATAGAATAGATACAGAAACAAGCAATCCACCAATGAATCATCCTCTCTTTCCTAATGTCCTTCATCCATAAAGCTCTATCGGTGCTGAAACTACAGCAAACAACGACGCAGCATGATATCATGTGCTGAATATAAACATGAACATTACACAGCTTGATAACACATATGCTGTATATATTTGCAGGGAACCAAGACATTAACACCGGCATGAGAGAATGCAGTAAAGCGGCCTGTCACATCTGTATGGCCCACTGAGTGCTGCATGATTGACACATTAATAGCTATCAGAGCCAATATACAGAGAGGGTAGAAGGTGAGAAAGTGACCACAGGAGAAAGTTATGCGCTATTAAATACACGTGTTTGAATTCCTGTGACTACAAAAGAGTGCGACAGCAGGGTAAATAGGACACATTGTAGAGTATTTCAGTCTATGAATGTGAATTGCTGAATGAACCTGCTCACAAATGCGTTTGTGTGCCAGTAGCAGTGCTCTTGGATGGGGAACAATAGCTGTTTCCTGGCTAGCGTGTCCTCACCCTCATTAGCACTGTGATGAAAAGAGAGACTCTACCCACTGTTTCCTCACACACACACCGCTAGAGTAAAGGTCAGAGCAAAGTGTGCTCTCTGTGTGTGAAGATCAACACAACGGCTCACAGACACTCTCTTATCGCTCAAATGGGGAATGTGGAACAGGGAGAGATCTCTTCCTAAAGTCTGGAGAGCTCTCTCTCTCACACACACACACACACACACACTGCAGAACCGCAATGTTAGCATGGCTGGAGTGATTAAAGACCTCATGAAATCTGAAGTCGCATGGCTCTAAATCTGTTTGTTATTACGGTAGTATATTCCTAAAGCTCACAAAATGATCTCTTAGCACATTTACATATTTAACATTTACTGTCTTACTTTTCTGGATAAAAATGTTGCTGAATTATACAACTACAGTACATATGTGAATCAAAAAGCACTCTAAGGTTCAGCTGATTTTTAAACTATAATACATTTTCATTTAATTACAAATAACGTGCAATTAAGCATCTGAAAACATTTGCACTTAAGTATATTCTTTTAAAGTATATTATTTCCATCATAAGTACTCTTTGTAAAAGGGTGCTAAAGTGGGCTTTTCTCACAGCAAAAAGCAAATCATGTTCATGTCTTTGGCTTTCTATGAAAAAAGGCAAAAGCCGTTTGATACGTCCAGGCCCAACTTCCTGTTTCAACAGGAAATGTGTCCACACAAGACAGAAAACTGCACTCATCAAGTGGATCTTTAAAACTCTGGAGCAGTTACACACAGTTGGGATCCACGAACCTTCATGAACTTCACAAAGGATTTATAAAGAACGATTTTTGATCCGTGTCTTTAAATCACTTACAATCTTATCCAAAGTCTGCTGAATAATTTCCCCAGCACATGGTTTATGACTGTCTTAGTAAGACCTTATGTAAGAACATGATGATAGATATTCAAACATGCAGATGTTTGGACGGGAAACCTACAACACACTTCAATCACTGACCTGAAACAGCATTTTGCAGTATTTGAACTCTTCATAGAGATTTGGGGTATACACTTGCATGGCAATTCATAACAATTTTTTTACGTTTTGCAAATTGATGGATAACTCATATGAATTTATACAATTTCATTCTCATATTTTTATACAGTCTGCTTACATCCCACTGACGGTTAGCTTCACAGTTGCTTTCTTTCTAATAATTGTACATTTCTGTACAAATCACATGTACAAATTCATACAAAATTCCCACCTCGTAAAACAGTTATGCTTTTCATGAGATTGCTTTGCACTTTTTCAGCGGTCATGATGGGATTTCAAAACATTCTTCAATAAAGATCCCTGAACTAAACCAAGCAGCTCTGAGATTAAATCGCAGTGTTAAAAACGTTGATAAGAAGCGAAAAAGTATGTAAAAATTAGAAGAAAACAAGACAAGACTGTCTACTTTAATTTATGAGGGAATGAAATACTCATCCAATTAAGCACTGCAAACATTATAATCAAATAAAGAACAATGGTACAATATAATACTTTTGATTTAAAATTCACTGATTGTGAGTTAAAAACAAACAAACAAAAAGTTTATTTTTAAAATATTCAGATACAAATCGTACAAAATATAAGTAGCTATTTTAATTCACATAGTAACAGTGACCTCTGGATCTCAGGACTATGAGTAGTGTTGTTGCTATGTTGGTGATTTTTTGAAGTTGAGATCATACTAATTTGTGTCTTCACTTTACAACCTCAGAGCTCAAGATCGATCTGTATTGAAATTTGAATAAATCAGTGTTAATCAATTTCACTATATTTTTTTATTTCTGGGTCCAGATTGTTAAGCTCTATGCGCTCTATTTAGAATTTTGGACAAATTAGATTTAATGTTATTGGAAACTGCCATTGATGATTAACAGTAAAACCATCATTTCAAAAAGAATCTGCAACATATCACATGGCTTAAGGCAAATTGCTAGAATGATACTCTGGCGTAACTGATTTTAAAATACAAAGATAAATGACTTTTTTTTATCTTCAGAATTCCACATGGTGTCAAAATTCCTCACAAAAGACACCAAAACAATAATAATAATGATGAAAACAAAACAATGATATAATAATTATGAGTATTTTCACATTTTTTGGACAGTTGCACATTGAGAGCAGAGACTGGTGCTGTGCTGCTTTTCATAACTATAGAAGGGAAAAAAATCCATTCAAATATACAGCTTCAGGTTCTTAATCAGAATGAGCATTTCTTCCGACAAGTATTATGGTTCATTAGACCGGTTTTCAGGCAATGTAGCCATCTGGCACATTGATACAGGGAGGAATATGGTGAGGTGTGTTGCTTTGTAAATTTAGGTGCAAATAGCGGAAGCCATTTCGGTGGCGCTTGTCATTTCCTGTCCCTGCACAGAGGTTGTTTCTCGTTTATTTTTATGGCTTCCTTTCTCTCTCTATTATTTTAAACACTGTTTTTTCCCCTACTGCTGGAGTCCTGAGTGAGGGGAGCAGAAGTGACCCCCGTAATGGCCACTAACACACACATTGGGCATGTTACACAATGGGGTCCTTATAACACTGACCCACTCCTACCCAAACAGGAAATCTGGATCTGCCTGCTTCTTATTTTTCCAACTCATTTCCTGCTTTTCCTCTCCTTCCTTAGATTATTGGAATAGTTTTCCTTTATCCAGTCTATCCTGAGTCAAAGGCAACATTTCACTTTTATTTGTACTGAAATGATTGCAAATGATCATCCATTTGAAAACCAACGCACACGTAATGAACCTAATCTGAAAATGCATGTGTAAAATGTCAATGTCATAATTTTATTCATCAGACAAATGGAAACAATATATATTTACATCTAATTCAGGCCATTTTAGATTGAAATATCTAGCATATTTCAAGAGCTTGAATTAAATACATGTGTAATGTGAAGTCCAGAATGTTTACTTTATAATTTTTTTTAGTAAACTTATGAAGAAGAAGTGCACTTTTGAAGAGTTGCATTTCTGTGGTTAATGTTGATTATATATTTGTTAAATGGCAGACGGAAGGTACTACGCCAAGAAAAATGTTGGGACCGGAATTGTGGAAAATTGCTCAACCCTGTGCTTGAAGCATGTGCATTTCCAGAAATAAATTAGGCACATGTATTAAAAAATGACCATTTATGCTTTTAGGATGTTGCTTCAATTGGACTCTGGAAAGCGGTTTGCTGTCAAATCATTTGAAGGGACCCAAATGTAGAAAAAAACTAATGCCAAAATCCAGTTTTACTTCATATCATTATCTGAGCATGAACAATCTGAGCATATGTGTTTCATCTGATAGCCACAGACTGACCAGAATACACACACAGAACACAGTGTACACACACATTTGCATGGTATGTATTTACATTCATTCATTTAGCAGATGCCTTTTTACAAAGCAACTTAAAAATAAGGAATACAACATGCGACATATATACAAGAAAAAAAATTATTATTACAAAATATGGCCAGGAATGTAGAAACAGATGAACAGGACCAGGAGAAGAGGCAAAGCCATCAATCTATGATTGGCTGATCAACCTGTCAATGCAATAATGGCCACCTTTTATGAGGACAAACGGGAAAACTAATTACAAAATAAACATTTCACCCACTCAAGACATCATCACTTTCAGTCATGTCCAACTCAAAATCAAAATAACAAATTGTATAAAATTGTATCTATTTATTTATCTATCTGCAAGTTGTTGTTTTTTATATAATAATATATGCTTAAGATCCTTTTCACAAGGGTATGTATAGAAACAACATTTTAAGTTTATTGCAAAACATGCTTATACATACAAATGCTTCAGAATTTGTCATTTGCAGTGCATCATGGGAGTGGACATTCGCTGAGAGCTCTTTTGGCATGTATTTGCTGGAGATTTCATTGTAGAATCATGGTTAATGTAGATGTAATGTAGGCCTCACAATAAGCATATAAAACCAATTAACAATCTAGTACCTCACTGTAGGTCTTTAAAGGTTTACATTTAAAAATCAGTTCCCCAATGGAGAAAATGAATGGAATTTTTACTTCTGGAACCCCACACATAACATTACAGATATTCTGCAACAATTTGCATAAGTCCAACTATTAATATGTTGGGAAAAAATGCGATTATCAATTGAAAGCCCTGCATGTTGGGCCGGCACACAATATTTTAAGAGCAGAGCACTGAAACGCTGTCACTAGGCCAGTGTGAGCACAAAGAAACAGCTGTCTGACAGCACAGAGCACAATATGACTGAATGGGCTATGTGTGAACACGGCTGCATGTGGGTGGACTTTGAGATCCAGTCAGTCTGGGCTTTAGGAGGACAAAATGGAAAGGATTTCTTGTGGATGTGAAAGAAGGAAACACGTACAGTTTCAGCTGTGCATTTCACAGACACGGTAAAAATGCCCTCCCAAAACTACTCTTGTCTGCTCTTTCGGCGATTTTTCGGTGTGAATGTACGCTCTGTCACTCCGTCCTGCTTTTGCATTTCGTGAAAAGCCCAGACCCTTTTGGGTCCCGCTAGCAACATAAACACACCCACACTAACACACATACACACACTCACAACACACCCCTTGCCTTGAGTTTATCTAATAGTCACATCTGGAGTCTATCAACTCCAGCAGTCTGCCCCCCTTCTTCTTCCTCACACACTCCTCTGGTCCTGCTCTGTCCCATTCCTTTAACACTTTCTTCACCACATCGCTACTGGATATGAAGCCTGAGACAACTCCAGCAACTGAATATTCAGTCCCTGCTTTTATGCGTGCTCATCGGCTCAACATCTCAACAAGAACTCCAAATGAACTCTGGAAGAAGAACTTAGACTGTTGTTGTGCTGCGGAGGGGTTTTGAGGAGTATTTGTGTAAACAGTGAGGCCAAGGTAATCTAGTCCGGTCAAACCATGTCTAGTCAAACTTCTGTCAAACTTGTATTATGATATTACAGCTGAAGTGTGTAATTTTTTCAGTTTTGAGGAACGTTCTTCTATTTAAGTTTTATATACAGAGGCCAGATTTCCCTGGAGCGCGTAAATAATGTGGTACTTTCAAAACGTTCTGTTTGTTTGAGCATCCTGAACAATCTGACACAGCAACAACTCAACCAATGGGATGAGTTTGGGGGTGGGGCTATCTATTTGGTTGACCAGTGAAAGATGAGGGGAGAGTTCATGAAAAATTCACGTTTCAAAATTGCACGTTTTATTTTTGCAAGTTAATTAGCCATTTGTTGAAAGTAGCGCCAATGAATTCGTGCAATTCAGCTTTGGATTCAAGGTCAAATTAAAATTTACCTTCAATTAATATCCACAAATTCCTGGTTTTATTATGCACTAATTTATTTGCATGGTATCCCAAGCACACACACAAAAAAGTTGTTTCTTGTAATATTTGATTGAAATGTAATGACATCACACATCCCTTTTATATTCCCTCATATTTCAACCACATGGATGCATTGTAATACGCAACGCCCACTTTTTACAACCCAATCATAAAATGAAGTCCACTCTACATTATTTCTCATAGAGTATCCTTTTAATTTGAAAATACCCTTGTGAAAAAGAAGCACACTTTAGCATACTTTTAAAATGTATATGGCTCTATCCCAGCATTTGCCATCTTGAGTATCAAAACACACAAAGTGCTATAAATTTAGCCAATCACAGCACTGGGCGTTTACTTTCGTTTCTGCGAGAGGAAACACCCCTTGAAATTGAGTGTGTTTCACATAGTGTGAAACTGAGGATGTAAAATAATCATTTTTACAACCATTGGACCTTTTTGGCGCAAAAAAAGCAGTACACTTAAAGGGATAGCTCACCCAAAAATGAAAATTGCCCCATGATTTACTCACCCTTAAGCCATCCTAGGTGTACGTTATATTCCCTCATATTTCAACCACATGGATGCATTGTAATACGCAACGCCCACTTTTTACAACCCAATCATAAAATGAAGTCCACTCTACATTATTTCTCATAGAGTATCCTTTTAATTTGAAAATACCCTTGTGAAAAAGAAGCACACTTTAGCATACTTTTAAAATGTATATGGCTCTATCCCAGCATTTGCCATCTTGAGTATCAAAACACACAAAGTGCTATAAATTTAGCCAATCACAGCACTGGGCGTTTACTTTCGTTTCTGCGAGAGGAAACACCCCTTGAAATTGAGTGTGTTTCACATAGTGTGAAACTGAGGATGTAAAATAATCATTTTTACAACCATTGGACCTTTTTTGGCGCAAAAAAAGCAGTACACTTAAAGGGATAGCTCACCCAAAAATGAAAATTGCCCCATGATTTACTCACCCTTAAGCCATCCTAGGTGTACACCTACATCCTACGTCATTCACTGGAACGTCACTGTCTCATGAACACACGTACGGCAGTTAGCAGAAGCTATAGATTACAGTTTATAAAGTTTTAAAAATTGGTATTTTTCTTTCACAAATGCATCGATTCACTTCAGAAGGCCTTTATTAACCCCTTGGAGTCATATGGAGTACTTTTTATGATGGATGGATGCACTTTTTTGGCCTTCAAAATCTCAACCCCCATTCACTGCCATTATGAAGCTTGGAAGAGCCAGGACATTTTTTTTATATAACGCCGACTGTATTTGTCTGAAAGAAGAAAGTCATATACACCTAGGATGGCTTGAGGGTGAGTAAATCATGGGGTAATTTTCATTTTTGGGTGAACTATACTTTAAGTGGGCTTTTATTTAAATCTTTTATTTTATTTTCAATTTTATTTTAATATTATACTTTCTATAAGTGTACGTTCAGCACAACTAAACACACTTCTTTTTCACAAGGGTATGTCAGATTATAGAAGTAAAATGGGTTGTGAACCATCTTTGAATTTAAAACACATCACCAACACAGAAATGAACATATTGTTTGTCCTTAAGATTTATTTTTGTTTTTTTTTAAGTTTTATTTATTTCTTATTTATTTCTCTTTAAAGTATTATTCTTGAGTTAATCCGTGCAGGATTGCTGGACTTTTAATCGCATAAGAAGCTGATTGAATCCACATCTGTCTTTCTCTAGCTTTGTTTATTAGGGGAAAGATGGTTAAATTCACTGCCACTGCCACTGCCCTTCAGATTTTATAAGAGGGCCATGAGTTTAGCAATGACCAGCAAACACACACACACACACACACACACACACACACACACAGCTCCCACTCTGGATAAGGTCATATCCTTAACTTCATTGGAAACAATGTTAATCTTAATTCCAAACAAACAAGCAAGTTTTCTTAACTTTGTATAGCAGGCATTTTAAAGGAATAACACGTCACCTTATCACCATCATGTTGCAAAAACACAAAAGTAGATATTTTCAAAGAATCCTATTCATCTAAGAACTGTGTAGATTTGTCTGTCTATCTGTCTGTCTATCAATCCATCATATCGTATCTATCTGTCTGACTATTGGTCTATCGTATCGTATCGTGTCTGTCTGTCTGTCTGTCTATCGTTTCATATCAAATCTTTACATTATAAAAGACAGAAGACACATAACAGAGTCAAGGTCTCTCTCCTTCTTTCCTTTATTTATGAAACTACATTTTGCACCTACTTTTTCCTCATCCTTTTCACTCTATCAGCTTTTAAATCTTCATTCTCTCTCTCTCATTATTCTCATTAGCTCTGCTCAAATCAGTGCTGGACAGGCTGCTGTGATCTGTTCACACACTCGTTATGGTTGCCGCTCGTTAGTAGGGGCCAGCCTCATTACAGGAGGTGTGTGTGTATGTGTTTATGGGGCTGTGTGCCGTTTTAAGGGACGGCGCTGGGTGGAAAATTTAATTTAGTAGATCAAGGGAAAAAGCATGGGTTTGGCTGACTGTGTGTATTTGGATTCAGGTGAAAATTGCTCTTTTCATATAACATGCTTGTGAGTATGTGAATGAAAGTCAAGACAACACAAAGACACACTCGCACACATGCACTAACATGTGGCCTTCACGACATCCTACATCAGCCCGCTGTGTTCTATAAGGGTATAAAACAAACATGGCTAAACATCGCTCTCGTTGGGTGGTTTGGCGAGCTATGAAGGACTTATTTTCTTTGAGGAGGTCTGCTTTAATGAAAGGGAGGACTGTGTGAGGAGCTACTAGAGAACCAACGCCGGCCTCTCCTCCTGCCCTCCGGCACTACTGTAATACTAGATTACTGTCCTTATAGAGGCGCATACTGAAGGAAATTAATTTCAGAATATCTGAAAACTGCAGAAAACTGCAGAGAGAACTTGCTAGTTGTCACACCTGTGGGATGTGCGGTTGAAGGTCAAGATGGCACACTATGATGAAGGAGACTCAATAAAAACAATAATAAAAAAAATTTCACTATTACCTCAAGTTTAATTATAGTGTTAATCAAGGTTCAGCATTGCTATATAAATAAGATTGGACCTGTGTGAACATCTCATAACTGTGATGTGTTTTTCAAAAGACCTGTTTTTACAGCTTAATTAATGGTCAGAGTAGATTGGGAAGGAGATTTGCATTTTTTATGTAACTGTTTAAAAGTTTGTGGTAAGTAGGATTTAAAAAAATAATAATTATTACTTTTATTCCGTAAGAATAAATTAAATTAAATTAAATTAAACTTTATATTCATAAATAGATCATGAAAAAAAAATCATCGCCATATCACCGTTTCCACAAAAATATTAACCAGCACAAACATTTTCAACATAATAAATAATAATACTACAGAATATATGATAATAAACAGAAATGTTCCTTGAGTATCAAATTAGCATATTAGAATGATTTCTGAACGATCATGTGACACTGAAGATTGGAGTAATGATGCTGAAAATTCAAAACTTAATATAAATATAAATCAGTGCTAATTGTAATTTCACAATATTACTGTTTTATTTGTGATCTAATAAATGCAGTCCTGGTGAGAATAAGAGAATTCTTAAAATAATAATAATAGAATTATAATATAATTATAAATTATAATTAATTAAATTAAATTAAATTAAATTAAATTAAATTTCACAATATTACTGTTTTATTTGTGATCTAATAAATGCAGTCCTGGTGAGAATAAGAGAATTCTTAAAATAATAATAATAGAATTATAATATAATTATAAATTATAATATAATTAATTAAATTAAATTAAATTAAATTAATAAATAATAATAATAATAATAATAATAATAATAATAATAATTAAAAAAATTAAAAAAATGTACCAACCCTGAAAAATAAACTTAAAAACCAGTTATAGAAAAATAAAAACCAGTGTATGGAAAAGGCTAATAATGCTTGTGTTGTACAGAAATATAATCTGGCTGTCCCAGTCTTCAGTTTAAAGCAAATCATCTGCGACTAGTAACTATTAAATGTGTTACCAATAAATAAAATCTAACAGACACATAATGGACAAATGAATGTGCAAAAACCTATTGATAATTTGCGATTTCATATACAGTGCTGATGGAAAGTTTGTGAACCCTTTAGAATGATCTATATTTCTACATAAATATGACCCAAAACATAATCAGATTTTCGAATCATCTAAACATAATCAGAGTCCTGAATATAGACAAAGAGAATCCAATCAAACAAATGAGAAAAAAATATTTTCTTTGTTATATATTTATTGAGAAAAATGACCCAGTGTTAAATATCTGTGAGTGGCAAAAGTATGTGAATCTTTGCTTTCAGTATCTGGTCTGACCCCCTTTTGCAGCAATAACTGCAGCTAAATGTTTCTTGTAACTGCTGATCAGTCCTGCACAACAGCTTGTAGGAATTCTAGCCCATTCCTCAGCACAGAACCGCTTCAACTCTGTGATGTTTTGTGGGATTCCTCCTATGAACTGCTTGCTTCAAGTCCTTCCACAACATTTTATTTGGATTCAGGTCCGGACTTTGGACCATGACCCACTTTCTCTTGAGACTCAGTTCACTGACAGATGTCCTGATATTTTCTTTCAGAATTTGCTGGTATAATTCAGAATTCATTGTACCATCAATGACAATGAAAGCCGTCCTGGACCAGATGCAGCAAAACCGGCCCAAACCACGATACTACCACCACCATGTTTCACAGATGGGATAAGGTTCTTATGCTGGAATGCAGTTTTCTTTCTCCAAACATAACGCTTCTCATTTAAACCAAAATGTTCTATTTTGGTCTCATTCATCCACAAAACATTTCTACAGTATTCCTCTGGCTTGTCCACATAATCTTTAGCAAACTGCAGATGGGCAGCGATGTTCTTTTTGGAGAGCAGTGGCTTTCTTCTTGCGACTCTGCCATGCACACCATGGTTGTTCAGTGTTCTCCTGATGATGGACTCATGAACATTAACATCAGCCAATGTGAGAAAGGCCTTCAGTTGCTTAGAAGTTATCCTGGGTTCCTATGAAACCTCGCTGACTATTACAAGTCTTGCTTTTGGAGTGATCTTTGTTGGTCAACCACTTCTGGCGAGGGTGCAACAGTGGTCTTGAATTTCCTCCATTTGTACACAATCTGTCTGACTGTGGATTTGTGGAGTCCAAACTCTTTAGAGCTGGTTTTGTAACCTTTTCCAGCCTGATAAGTAACAACAACTCTTTTTCAGAGGTCCTCAGAGATCTCCTTTGTTCGTGCCATTATTCACTTGCACAAACATGATCAGACTTTGATAGATCACTGTTTTTTAAATAAAACAGGGTACACACTGACACCTGAGAGTCACTGATTGAAAACACCTCTGAACAGATGGATTCTGATTTCACCTTCAAATTAACAGCTAATCTCAGAGATTCACATACTTTTGCCACTCGCAGATATGTATTATTGGATCATTTTCCTGAATAAATAACTGACAAAGAAAATATTTTTCTCTCATTTATTTGATTGGATTCTCTTTGTCTATACTTTCAGGACTTGTGTGAAAATCTGATTATGTTTTGGCTCATATTTATGCAGAAATATAGAACATTCTAAAGGGTTCAAAAACTTTCAAGCAGCACTGTATATAGTAATCTAAAATGAGAAAAAGACACACGTCTTAAGAGTATACAGTATACAGAGAAAAAAAAAGAGAGAAGAAGACGGCTGTTTAGACAATATTTGGAGTCTTGAAGCAATGCCAGAATAGTTTGAGAAAGATTTCCATAATAGGATGTACAGCACACAACACATGGGATGAGAAAACACAGCCAGACAGAAAGATGAAGTGCTGCAGTTTTCTTTCGTGTCATATCAATAACATACGTGTCATGATAAAGAATGCTTTGACATCACGTCAGTGAAATACTGCTCCGCTGAAAACACCCTTTGAATTGAGAGAGAGGAAAAGAAGAAAGTTACAGTAAATGTGTTAGCAGTCAGATCTGTGATTAATATTAATATAACAACACTTCTAGACATGAATTTGACATAGGCAGCAGTTTTGGGGCTATAGAGAGAGCAGTAAGATTACCCTGTCCTGGGATGACTGCTGCACAGACTGCACAGATAAGATAAACTCCCGGCAGCATGTTACACTACACACACACCAACACACACACACTCACATGCTGGAAACAATGAACAGAGATATGTGCACACACACACACACACAGAACCGTTGAATTAAAACAAGAATAAACAATGTAACAACAGTACACATACACACATCACACAGACCTGTCACTCCGGAGGAGGCTGAGACCCAGGGCATGCTGGGAAATTTATTTGATACAAATTATATAACCAACTATAATCAGGTTCTCATGAGCAAACTAATCTAATTTATCAATACTTCAAACTTTACATCCCTTGTGAAAAAGAAGTGCACTTTAAAAAAGTAAAAATAAACTGTGAACTGTATGTAACATTTTCAAAAACTTAACTGTCTGTTAAATAAAAAATTAAATTAGCTGAACTTTAGAGTGCTAGAGAGCCACACTTAAATTGGACTTAAGTACATTTTTATATGTAATTTCATAATTACTTCTATTGTCTTTGAAATATGATTAAAGTGTACTGCCGAATGTACTGACAAGCATTTATGGTAAACTAAAATCTATTTTAAAGTCCGGTATGTGTCATATATTTGTAATGATGACGTTGCAATTTAGTACATTTAAAATATATTAACTTTAATAGTGCATGACACACTACAGTTACTTCAGTGCTTCAGTATGTTAATCGAAACATCAAAATAAGTGTACTGATTTAGAGCATGATAAAATATTATTGAACCAATGATTTAAAAAAGTATACTTTTTAAAAGTATACTTAAGTGTGTTACGAAAGAGTCTCTTTAAAGGGATTGTCATCATGTATTCAAGTTTTTCCAAATTCAATCCTTGATTCAAATTTCTCATAAGTTTAATTGATTTGGTCTAAAGAGAGAAGAATTAATGACTATTTTAGTTTGAAGACTAATGAATGAATGTTGGTATGGGAGTGGATGGTAGCCCAAAATTTGAAGTCCAAAAAATGTAACCAATCAATTATAAAAGAAGTCCACACGGCTCCGGGGGGTTAATAAAGGCATTCTGAAGCGACACGATGCATTTGTGTAAGAAAAATTTACAACTTTTTAAACAAACGCGGTGACGAACGCGGAAGTGACGAACGTGGAAGCACAGAGGAGAGAGCAAAACAAAACACCGGTCACGAATTAGTAGTACAAAACGAGGATTTGTAAAGAAAAATGTCGGAGGATTTCAATATAAGCCAAGAGGACACTGGTTTTTCTTTGCTGTAAACAAAACTTGTTTCTCGCAAGACTAGCATATTCTCACCGGAGTTTACGCTACACCTACGTGCTATGTCATCCGCTGGACTCCACTCTCTCGTGAACGCTCAATAGGACTTATTTTATAATGGATTGGTTACATTTTTTGGATTTCAAATTTTGGGCTACCATCCACTCCCATTTTAAAGCTTGGAAGAGCCAGGATGTTTTTTAATATAACTCCGATTGTATTCGTCTGAAAGAAAAAAGTCATATACATCGAGGATGGCTTGAGGGTAAGTAAATTATGGGGTAATTTTCATTTTTGGGTGAAATAACCCTTTAATTAGTAATGCGTGCGCGAGAGAGAGCACTTCTATCAGCACGATTCCGCCTATCCCGCCTTCACTAACTTTAAGTTAATCGACAACGAATTGTTACTCCCGGGAGAAAACGGGACGTCTGGTCACCTTATCCCTACCCCTTCGGGTGCTGTGGCCATTGTTTCAGATCGTTAGTTCGCATTTTGGTAGCCTATCCATCCACTGCGGCTGCCATACTGAGACTAGATATGCAAAAATGCCCCTTAACCCGATTGCAATCCAATTGAAGGACAAGACAGTAGCCTATAGGATGTATTTTGAATGTCCGGTAGTCCTCAAATAACATTATAGTCCCGTTAACGAAGACGTGGCATAAATTTCGTCATAGTTTTTATCATCAGATATTAGTTTTAGCTCGTCAGCATCTCGTCTTAGTCACAGAAAAAATGTTCGTTAACGAATATTTTTTTGTCGTCGTCTTTGTTGACGAAATTAACACTGATGTCTTACACATTTTTACTTTTTGACTTTCAGGTCAAAACTGACCTGAATGTGATAGGAGGGTTAAGATTTAAGCACACTACAAGAGTATATTCAATACTATTAAGCACACGTTTTCCCACAATGGATAATGACATGATATATAATTACTGTCTTTTATTATTTTGGTTCTCATGCTGCATTCCAATCAACTGTAAAAGTCGGAACTGACCACCTGGAAAAGTGCAATAAAATGCTATTGAAATCAGATTTGGAAATCAACTTGGAAAGTCCGGATTTTCTCATTCAGAAATGTGATTGTGGTTGTGTGATATCACATAAACACGGGATAATAGGAGAGTAAAACCAAGTAAATGAACTATTCCCTTCATAATCATACACCTGCAAAACAAATGCCGTCGCTGCATAACATCATTTATACTCTGCAATTTGGTTGCTAGGAGACATCTTTCCAAAGCAAATGGTTGCATTGCAATTTGTTTCTTTATAAATCACCTTCAGAATGTCTGGCAATGGAACGTCTTTACAGAGGGAAGCCAGCGATATCTACGAGGAAAGAATAGCCCACATCTGACATCAAATGGAATGCAGCATTAGAACTGTAGTAGCCAAGGATATTTTGGGCTTCCGTAAAGCTACACTCTTAAAAATAAAGGTGCTTCAAAAGGTTCTTCAAGCGATGCCATAGAAGAACCATTTTTGGTTCCACAAAAAAACATTCAGTCAAAGGTTCTTTAAAGAACCATCTCTTTCTTACCTTTTTGTAATCTGATGTTAAAGGTTCTTTATGGAACCATTTAGACAAAAAGGTTCTTCTATGGCATCATGAAGCACCTTTATTTTTAAGAGGTTTTCTTAACGTACCGTGCCATACCATTTTTGTGTCATTTTTATTACAGACCTACTGCATAAGGAATGTATTTTCAGTTTTGGGGATACAAATATTATAAGTACATGGTTCAAATGTATGCATACCTATTCCTTACTCACTTTTAACTCTCTATAGTACACAAGCATTTTTTTAAATCCAAGTTCATCCTTACTTTGAGCCTTTTCAAATCTGTTTTTCTAGTTGTGTGCATTTCTCCAGAACACATCATAATTGTTTTATTTACACATAAACATAGTTTTAAAACTATATTAGCATACTACTGTATATTATATATTATAATTGTATACTATTACAAATACTTCCAAATAAATAAAATGCTTCAACAATATAAGCCACAAAAAAGGCCAATAATGAAATTGCGTTACAGTATCAGTACAAAATTCACACATTAATATAATCTCTAAAAAGAAGAGACTCAGTAAATCTTAGGCAAAGATGATCTAGGAACAACAACATTTAATTTACATTTAATTTACTAAATTTAAAAAAATTATGTATTAGAAATTGCATTTTCTTGAAGTGAAGTGACCTATACTTTAGTGAATTAGTGCTCTGCATTTATCCCATCCAAAGTGCACACACACACATCGTGAACACACACCCGGAGCAGTGGGCAGCCATTTTTTTGCTGCGGCGCCCGGCGAGCAGTTGGGTGTTCGGTGCCTTACTCAAGGGCACCTCAGTCGTGGTATTGAAGGTGGGAGAGAGCGCTGTACATTCACTCCCCCCACCTACAATCAAACTCAAACCTGCAACCTTTGGGTTACAAGTCCAACTCTCTAACCATTAGTCCACGACTTCCCTTTTTATTTCTGAATTCATACAAAGTGAAAGGAAATCATGTGGTACTAATGGAGAGTTAACATCTATAGTTTTACAAAAACATTCAGTCAAAGGTTCTTTAAAGAACCATCTCTTTCTTACCTTTTTGTAATCTGATGTTAAAGGTTCTTTATGGAACCATTTAGACAAAAAGGTTCTTCTATGGCATCATGAAGCACCTTTATTTTTAAGAGGTTTTCTTAACGTACCGTGCCATACCATTTTTGTGTCATTTTTATTACAGACCTACTGCATAAGGAATGTATTTTCAGTTTTGGGGATACAAATATTATAAGTACATGGTTCAAAGGTATGCATACCTATTCCTTACTCACTTTTAACTCTCTATAGTACACAAGCATTTTTTTAAATCCAAGTTCATCCTTACTTTGAGCCTTTTCAAATCTGTTTTTCTAGTTGTGTGCATTTCTCCAGAACACATCATAATTGTTTTATTTACACATAAACATAGTTTTAAAACTATATTAGAATACTACTGTATATTATATATTATAATTGTATACTATTACAAATACTTCCAAATAAATAAAATGCTTCAACAATATAAGCCACAAAAAAGGCCAATAATGAAATTGCGTTACAGTATCAGTACAAAATTCACACATTAATATAATCTCTAAAAAGAAGAGACTCAGTAAATCTTAGGCAAAGATGATCTAGGAACAACAACATTTAATTTACATTTAATTTACTAAATTTAAAAAAATTATGTATTAGAAATTGCATTTTCTTGAAGTGAAGTGACCTATACTTTAGTGAATTAGTGCTCTGCATTTATCCCATCCAAAGTGCACACACACACATCGTGAACACACACCCGGAGCAGTGGGCAGCCATTTTTTTGCTGCGGCGCCCGGCGAGCAGTTGGGTGTTCGGTGCCTTACTCAAGGGCACCTCAGTCGTGGTATTGAAGGTGGGAGAGAGCGCTGTACATTCATTCCCCCCACCTACAATCAAACTCAAACCTGCAACCTTTGGGTTACAAGTCCAACTCTCTAACCATTAGTCCACGACTTCCCTTTTTATTTCTGAATTCATACAAAGTGAAAGGAAATCATGTGGTACTAATGGAGAGTTAACATCTATAGTTTTACATCTACACTCTAAAAAAAGATGGTTCTTTAAAGGTTCTTTACATGCAGTAATGGTTTTATTTAGAACCATAGCATTCTGAAGAACCCTTTCATGCTGAAATGGTTCTGTGTTAGCGTTTAGGGTTCTTTATTCCTGCCCTTTTGTTTTTCAAATCTGTAACTGACAAAGCAACTCATTACTGATTTTCTGGAGTTCAGTGATCCAACTACAGACTGTCAACACACTCTCAACAGGTAAATCATTTCTTTCTTAAAATGTCTATAAATTATAACTTTCAAATGCTAATTGGTTTCCTTTGTCTTTTCTCTTTTTAGTTTAAGAGAACATGTAAGTGTGACCAGCTCTATTCAGTTAAGGATACTCTCCTCTTCTTCAGTAAGTAACAAACAAAGATATTGAATTTTTGGTCCATTTTGTTAGATGGTGTTAGTTAGTTTGGTGCATTGTTGTTATTTTTTATTACTAGGGGTTATGCATAAACATACCCAGCTATCCCTTGACTTTATATTATTTTTTCATTTTAACATTGTGAAGTGCTCACATACTACTTTTGGCCTTCATAAACAATTGTTTTCAAATATATAAATGAAAGGGGACACATTGTATTTCTAAACTCAATTGTGCATTTCAGATGCTGTCATATCCTGCAACCTCGTCATCTGCAGAGAGAAACTGCCATTCAATCACACCAAAATACACATAATGATTAACTTAGAGGTATCATAGAGGATTGTGAAGATATTTCACTGGAGCTTGGTCTTCAGTACACTATTTTATGTTCTATTTTGTTTTATTTCTTTAAGCATTTATTTATGTTCAATGTCCATTGTCATTCATTAAAGTATTCTGCTATTAACTGTTGTTAGAACACTGTCATTTTTGCTACAATTTCACTTCATTAAAAAAGTACCTAATTGACACGTTGTTGTTGATTTGATGTAAAACCCAAAGAGACACTTCAAGATATTATAAGACCAGGCAGATAGAGGGGTAAAAACAATATTAATAAATAATATATACAAATAATACTAATATTAATGAAATTAACATACTAATATTAATGAAAAACTATCATTAAAAGGGTTATTTATAACACCAATAAGGTCCTATATAGCATTTTCAAAGTATGGTTCTATATGGAACCCTATAAAAAAGGTTCTATTTAGCACTAAAAAGGGTTCTGCTATTGTTACAAGCCAAAGAACCCTTTTCTGGTACTGTTTAGAACCATTTTTCTTAAGAGTGTACTGAAACAGCCCTTCCCCTCATCCTAGCCTGGTTTAACTACAATCCCAGGTACGAGCGCCTGTTTGCGGGCACGGCTCCAGTTTCTCTGACCTTTGACCTCCGCAGCTCCCCGGGGGTCTTGTCTGCACTTGCAAAAACAAGCAAATCAGATCCTTTTACCCCAAACAAACACCTACATACAGAGAGCAACCCTGTCTTACACACACATGGCTAATCACTGCACACGTGTACACATGAACACGAGAGCACACACGTGCACACAATAATGACCTCACACACACACACACACACACACACACACATCAAACACACGTGTTGCCACATACACTCACAATAAACAATATTTAGAGTTAGAAAATATGTATTAGCCCACTAAAAGTATTATGTTTTTTTAGCCAAGGTACCGTATTACCATTTTTATATATGCAGGCTACAAAGAAGCTCCAAAGCAGTTTTATTAGAAAATAATATGGCCTAGCTGTCAGTATCATACACCAATACTGCAGGTCAATCAGCGACACAATATATTTCTTCCTCCTTCAGTCCCTGGCAGCCTCCTCTCCACCTCCTCTGTTATCTCTCCAGACTGAGCGGTTCTTCACAGAGTGATATATGGAGGTGTAATGAGACTCCTTCTGTGATAGTCTCGCGTACCGGCTCATCCTCCCTACTGCAGCATCACACTCACAGACAGCAGCAAACAGCTCCCTGTCAGCGTTAACTTCAATATTCAGAACGAAAAGCTGAGAAATATTCCTGATTATTTTCTAAATAAAGTAGAATGTTTTTGACAATAATTTGCACTTTTTTTAAAGCTGCAGTTTGTACACAGTTTGTTACATGTTCAAAACTGTCTCCTTAAAGCTTATAATAATGATTTATAATTTAAGGCGTCAGGTCCGATTTTACGGAAAATTGATATCATTCATCTGTTTGAAAGCATTCATCATTGCATAGACATCACGTCCGTAAACAGACAGAGGAAGTGTATACTACTGTATATACTGTATACTGTATAGCGTGTGTTTGTGGAGCATTTGTAGCTTGTTCTTAGGTTTTAAACTTGTCATCTCGATGGCTGCTTTTAATCGTAAGCATTTTTATGATTCAAAAAAGGGATGGCGATAGAGAGGCAACAGTTATGTACTGCAGCTTTAAGCAAAGAGGAAATATACAGTAAACACATAGGCCAACAGATATATACTTACAACAGATGTTTTGCGGATAAGCAGATCGGTGGCCTTAAAAGGTCAAATTTGATTCTTGAGATGTTGCTAAAGCACTTTAAAACTTTTACTTTTATTTATTTATTTATTTATTATACTTGATCTGTCAATGTCTCAATTGTCTTTTAGCAGTGGGACTGCTTTTCTAATCAGTTGTACTTTTGTTTATGCATCAGTGCCCTAGTGAAAAATAAATAAACTAAAATGCATTTGAAATAAATGTATTTCATGCTAAGTATCCTGCAAATACATTTACATATTTATGTGCTTAATAAAAATACCCTGCAATTGTAATTTTAATATACTAAACTGACATACTTCAAGTCTGCTAAATTGGAACAACTAATTTTGTACTTAATGCATTATATTGTGCGTAAGTAGTGCTGAAGCCCAACTTAAAAAGGAACTGAAGTATACTTGAATGTGCTAAAGTGGAGCTATTGCAAGTATACTTCAGGTACACTTTAAATATCTTGCATTTAAAGACTGATATTACTCAAAGATTATAGAATCCTCATCGATAGTGGCATTAAAACACATTTTAGGCTTAATATTAAGAAATATGCATTGTGCACAAGTACTCCAAATAAACTTTAATTATGATTTTTATATCAGTATGTCTCGAGCGATATGTCAATAAATATGCTAATAGATTTGAACTATACTTAGTATGAAATAAATGCGTTTTAAATATATTGGGTAAGTGATTCTACTACATATGATATCAATGTGCTGAATTTTATTTTAAACTGTAATTAAGCATATATTTGTGTTCCCCGCCTGCTAAACTTGGATTATAAATATATTTACTGTTTCTCATTCATTCAAACACAATGAAGAATGAGTCAAAACTATCATCTGTGCTGAACCATTTACTACACATGCTGTCGTAGACATTAATGAAAATAACCCAAAATATTCCTTTAAAGTTTGAATGTATGGTCAAATAAATAAATAAATGTGATAGCCTATATGTTTTTATATTTTTCTACACTCAAAAGTTTGGGGTCAGTTCGATTTGAATGTTTTTGAAAGTCTCTTATGCTCAGCAATGCTGCATATATTTGGTCAAAAATACAGTAAAAACAGTAATAATGTTAGATATTATTGCAATTTAAAATAACTGCTTTCTCTTTCGATATATTACAAAATGTAATTTATTTCTGTGATCAAACCTGAAATTTCAGCTGCCATTACTCCAGTCTTAAGTCTTTCTTATTATTATCAATGTTAAAAACAGCTGTGATGCTTAATATTTTTGTGGAAACCAAGACATATATATATATATTAAGATTATCTGATGAATAGAAAGTTCAAAAGAAAAGCCTTTATTCGAAATATAAATCTTTTGTAACATTACATTTGTCTTTACTATCGCTTTTGATCAATTTAATGCATCCTTACTGAATGAAAGTATACATATCTATAAAAGTATCTTTTTGATGCCAAACTTGTATGTGTTTTTATATGTTGTTACCTTATTTTAAAGGGGTCATATGATGCGATTTCAATTTTTCCTTTCTCTTTGGAGTGTTACAAGCTCTTGGTGCATAAAGAAGATCTGTAAAGTTGCAAAGACTAAAGTCTCAAATCCAAAGAGATATTCTTTATAAAAGTTAAGAGTCAGCCACGCCTACCTAAAATGGCTCGTTCTAACACGCCCCCACATGTCTACATCACGATGTGGGAAGATTTGCATAACGCCACCCAAATGTTCACGCAAAGAAAGAAGGCGTAACTTTTATTTGCGCTGTAGTATTGTTGTTGCCGCCGCTGCCATGTTGTGGAGATGCTGTGTGTTTCGTTATGAAAGCGAAACTACTTTGTTTGGTCTTCCAAAAGAGGACGATATCCGCTTCGTCACGCCTAGAGCTGATCTGTGCTGGTCGCTGAGGAAATACATCAACTTCGCGCTGTGGATCGCCGGATCGGCTTTCACCGTGGACGAAACGGAGTCCAGCCCGGGGTCGTCACATGTGGTTGCCGCAAGCCCGCCGGATGCTCCTTCATCAAATCCGCCGGCCGGCGCTCACTCTAGCCGCATAATAAATGCAGACATGGTTGTATGTTTATGCGGCTCGATGCAACGCAACGTGTAAAAATACAGTATAAATCATTATAATCCTTAATTTTGTCCCCACTGGATGCAACAAATGCCTCGTTTATAATGGGTTTTAATGTTTTTGTCTCGTCACTCTGGCCGGACACGGCATCACAGTATGGTGAGGGGCGTAACATTTCTGTCACACGCTTGAGGTATTCGGCCAATCACAACGCACTGGATAGCTGGCCAATCAGAGCACAGCTCGCTTTTCAGACCGATGAGCTTTGTAAAAATCGACACGTTTCAGAAAGGCGGGGCATAGACGAGAAACAATAATGCACAGTATGTGGAAAATAATGCGTTTTTTGAACCTTAAACTGCATAAACACATTTCATTACACCAAATCCACAAAATAATGTTATTTTTAGCAACATCATATGACCCCTTTAAATCCATTATTGGTGATGTTACATGTTATCTGTTGAGTAATCGTTGCCTTGTTTTAATGTTTTAGCATTTGACTCCGCAATGAATCAAAACGGCCAACCCTTGACACACATCAAAGAAACCACTAAGCCTTGCAATGGTGATGAAGATGATGATGACGAGCAAGAGGTTTACTTACAGCTTCTCGAGGGAGTACAAGCCAGTGAAGGAGCCATTTTTCAGGATGCGGATACGATTGTTGCTCAGATTTCTGTGAAGAAATGCAAAAGCAGAGATGAAATGAGTCATTGTGATGACAGTTTACTAATCACACATTCATAGACAGCCATACAAAATGAAATCCACTCATGCATCCAATGAAAACAGCCCTCACTCACACACTCTTGTCACACACACCCTCGCCAACACACACGCTGAACCAAAACACACACACGCATGTCCAACAAAAACACGCATGTACAGTAAACACCCTGACACAAGCATGCTTATATGGCCAGGCATCTCAGACACATACGCTCGCCAACTCTCACACATATTCTTAATTTGCTGCCAACAAACCCTGTGACCGCAGCATTAGATTCTGGTGTATATACACTGTAGACTGTAGAAGTCACCTGTGTTTCAATGCGAAACTTTAATTTCTATCAAACCGAAGCAAAAACACAAGATATAAAGGGAGATATCATGGAAAAAAAAATTCTTGCTTTTTATTGATTTTTTTTATTTGTATTAATTGAATTATTTACTGCTTAGATGTAATAGTATTATTTTGTAATGTTGATGAATTAACAATTGTATTTATCCTGTAGAATTAGAATTTGCATTATTGTTCATTTGGGTGTAAAATATTTTTTTGATTATTTGTAACAAGTATTTTGAATTCTATATTATGGGGGAAGTCGTGGCCTAATGGTTAGAGAGTCGGACTCGTAACCCAAAGGTTGTGGGTTCAAGTCTCATACTGGCAGGGATTGTAGGTGGGGGGAGTGTATGTACAGCGCTCTCTCCCACCTTCAATACCATGACTGAGGTGCCCTTGAGCAAGGCACCAAACCCCCAACTGCTCCCCGGGTGCCGCAGCATAAATGGCTGCCCACTGCTCTGGGTGTGTGTTCACAGTGTGTGTGTGTTCACTGCTGTGTGTGTGCACTTAGGATGGGATAAATGCAGAGCACTAATTCCTAGTATGGGTCACCATACTTGGTCACATGTCACGTCATTTTTTATTTATTTTTTCATATTGACTGCATAATTGGAGGTGTGGCCTTTGTCATTATTTTGATCTGTAAATACTCTTAATGAATTGTTATTACATTTTCAGACACTTTTGCGAGTCTGAGGAGGGTAGACTGACCGAACATTGCTAATGAGCTTTATAATTTATGTAAGTTTGAGTAGTTTGCAGGATTTATAAATTTTTTTGCGTTCATATACTGAACTCAAATCTAGCGCACCTACAAATCATTCGGGAGGGCAAGGCCATTTCTATTTGATCTTCTTTAAAAACACTTAAGAATAAAATATAAATGTATTACATTAAATATACATATAAGTGATCCACACCCAAAAAATAGCCCACAGATCACAGATTTTGTCCAAAAATCTTTGTATGTGTTTATCTTCATATATAAAGTCATGCTATAAAGTCATATGGGATGGCACAAGGGTAAAGGATAGAGTAAAGCATGGAATATTTTTTTGTGTTCCACTGTGCTGCATTTTAATTGTTGACTAGATGTTTTTGACCTGTGCCATTGCATTTTGATTTGTTTTCCCCCTTTAACCAAACCTTTGTATGACTATCTGACAAAACATTTTATGAATTTTATTTCACTTTGCATTGAGAGGATGATTTGATATGATAAAACAACCTCTCTTGTTTTTATTTTTCCTTCTAGCAAAAATTATATTTAAAGGGATAGTTCACCCAAAAATGAAAATTTTGTTTATCTGCTCACCCCCAGGGCATCCAAGATGTAGGTGACTTTGTTTCTTCAGTAGAACACAAATGATGATTTTTAACTCCAGCCGTTGCAGTCTATCAGTCGTATAATGCATGGCAATGGTAACAAAATCTATGAGAGTAAAAAAAACATGCACAGACAAATCCAAATTAAATCCTGCGGCTCGTGACGACACATTGATGTCCTAAGACACGAAACGATCGGTTTGTGCCAGAAACCGAACAGTATTTATATCATATTTTACCTTTAATACACCACTTTGTCCAACTGCTTTGAGCGCGCGCATGGCATCCGGTGCGTGAGGTGTGTACACGCCCTGGCGTGGTTTACGCAAGCACCGGAAGGGATCTCTCGCGCGTATACGTCACTCATTGT
>NW_015506540.1:275649-280808 GCF_001515645.1 Sinocyclocheilus grahami
AACTCATTCGGGAGTGGTGACTTTCCACGTATTCCCAACTTTTGAGCCTGCTCACCTGAAGTTATGGTTGATTGCTCTTCGGCTGGATATCAACACACCCATTAATGTAAACTACGCCAGAGCACGTACACACCTCACGCACCGTATTGCGCCCAAAGCAGTTGGACATAAAGTTGTATTAGAGGTAAAAAATTATATAAATACTGTTCGGTTTCTCGCACAAACCGATCATTTCGTGTCTTAGGACATCAATGTGTCGTCACGAGCCGCAGGGTTTAATTTGGATTTGTCTGTGCATGTTTTTTTTACTCTCATAGATTTTGTTACCATTGCCATGCATTATACAACTGATAGACTGCAACGGTTAAAGTTAAAAATCATTATATGTGTTCTACTGAAGAAACAAAGTCACCTACATCTTGGATGCCCTGGGGGTGAGCAGATAAACATCAAATTTTCATTTTTGGGTGAACTATCCCTTTAAATATAATTTTTGTTAGAAGGAAAAATATCATAAAATTATCATATAAATATCATTTTATCATATCAAATCATCCTCTCAATGCAAAGTGAAATAAAATTTATTAAATGTTTTGTCAGATAGTCATACAAAGTTTTTTCAGGATTCTTTGCTAAATAGAAAGTTCACAAAACTAAATTTATTTAAAAATAGAAATCTTTTAACATTATAAATGTCACTTTTGATCAATGTAATGTGTCCTTGCTGAATAAAAGTACTAATTTCTTTTTAAAAAACTAGAAATGCCCATAGAAACACTGATATAAGTACTCTGTATGCAGTATCTGTAAAGACATGGTGTTTCAGCAACAGAAGAGAGGAGGAGGGAGAGTATGTGAGAAAGGATGCTGCCCAAACACGAGTTCATCGACCCGACAGCCACGAAGACAGCGGCATCAACTTCAGCCATCAGACCGGGCTGTTTGCAATTAATCTTCACGGCTTAATGGAGGAATGGAAAGGGCGAGGGAATGAGGAAGAGGAGGGGGAGGAAGCCATAATCTTGATAATCACAGTGGATACATTTTTACATCAAAAGGAAGTTGAAGTCCACATCAAACGTACACCCGGCTCTTTCCATGACAATTATCCCTTTCGCCATTGGGTAATGGGCCTGAGACCAGAGAGAGTCTTATCAGAAGGAAGAGAGAAAAGAGAAGAGGAAGAGAGAGGGGGCTTTGGATGGTGGTATGGGTAAAGCTCAGGAGGAAAACAGGTTTAGATTAGGTTTATGGCTGATATGGACAAATAAAAACATACAAATGCCATAAACTGGTCTGTTATGTATATGTCAGATCTATTTCTATCCTTAAAACATATATGGAAGCCATACATCACAAGAGGCCATACATTACAGTGAATGTCTCACAGTTTAGAGGTATTGTGTAGGCAAGTTTTTATAAAATAGCAGCCACAGCAATATGAAAAAGACCCTAATGTTCAATAACTGAATAGTTGACAAACAGCATGACCATTCACTTTTCTTTTTCAACATCAAGATTATAGAAATTAGATTTTAAAATTTAGACAAAGTGAGGACAGAGGATCTGAGATGACTTTGTAGAAGTAGAATTCAAAATCTGATTAAAAATTCAAAGTTTTAGAATAAAAAAAAAGAAATAAATAAAATGGTAAATGTTGGATAAATAATAAGAATAAGAAAAACAAAAGAATGTGTGAAGCAAAAATAAAAATATTAAACAATTTTTCAGATAACTTTCCACTTATATTATGCTAATAATAACATTAATAATATATATTAACAGGCCAAAGTGACGTCAGTGGAAACAGGATAAGCAGGTTATTATGTTTAGATTAAATATTACAAAGACAAGCATTTATTTTCTTTGGTGCACATGGACTGATGGACCAGGAATGTGTTTTAATGTCATGATGAAATGGAGGTGGCGACCATATTAAAATGTGGGACTAAATCTGAATTGCAGTGTTAACAATCTTACATCTGATTTACTGGTAGTGGTACCAACTACTGAAAGTTTGGTACCATGACAACAATACTATATACTAGTCTGTCTATATGATATGTAAAATAAAGATAATTAAGTGTTCCCTTCACAGGCGGACCATAATATGACATTGTACTATCAGTGTACAAATTCCCTCTTTTGCTTGGCCACATCAGACTCAAACACTCCAGGCTTGTGCTTGTCACAGTGTGACTCGGTTGATGATGTAAAACACACAGTCAACATCATGACCGAAATCACAGACATCTATCTACAGTCTAAAAGACCGGTGATGTTCCACAGTCTGCTTTGACTCATTACGTTCATACTGTATTGTACACTCTGACATGCATCAATTGTAAAGGACTTTAAACATGCATAGTGTACACCTGGCTTTACCCAATCAGATTTTAGAGCCGTTGTATAATTGCATGTCATTACTGGGACTTTCTAAAGTGTGCGTTTGTGACTCATGTTACTCTTTCGTCTGTCTCAGTGTGTCACAGCCTAATAGAGCGTATCTGGCTGTACATCCATTTATTGGCAGGAAGTGTGTTACCAGTCAGGACTGAAGAATCTGTTTGCAGTATGTGAGTGTGGGAGAGAAAGTGTGTGTCTGCTTCCATTTGCAAACCAGCAGCTGGTTCATCTTATTTCCTGCCTTGTCACAAAAGTTTATGAGCAGATTTAATCAAAACAGGCAGTCTTTTTATTTAGTGCAAATATACCTTTTATGTAAAATGGGACACGGCCAGCCAAACAGATCTTCAAATAGCTCTTTGACCCTGATCTACCCCGCCTGATGCTCTGGTGGGCATATGAACCGTCAGCTAACTGAAGCCAGACACAAGATAAAAGCTGAAAACCAGACAGATCTACAGCATAATTTAATACAGAGAGAGACTGAGAGATATCACTGGCAAAAACACAAACCGGTTAATTGGACCCAGAGACTATAGCGCTATAGATAGTAATGAGTCAGAAACCGTTTAGAAAGCAAGCATGTGTGGAGGTTAGGTGTCACGTAAGGACTTGGGTTTCTGAAAGTGTCTCGTGTTGTGTGTATGTATATGTTAGAGTATCATTAATACAGCATTATATAATACATACAGTACATGGTTACAATTTTACATGAAGTCAAACTAAACTTTTATTGTGTGAAGCCCATTTCCAAAAGGTGGCTCTTACAGAAGCTGTTTCTGTCTCAGAGTAATAAATAAAATAGTCACTGTGAGGTGAAGCTGAACAAGTAATAAAGTAATATATATATATATATATAATGTCAAAATTACAAAATATAAAGCCACACTGCAAAATATAGTGTGATATAAAGTAGCACTTGTGATAAATGAATTCATATTATAATGTACCAATATGAATTTTAAATTAACAATTGTGAGATATGAAGTCACAATTGTGAGATAATAAGTAATATTGTTAATTATAAGGCTGTAACTGAGATAATCACAACTGTGAGTCATATTGTAAGTTATTACTCTAATAATGAGATATAGTTGCAGTTGTGAGATATGAAGTCATGTTGTGAATTATAATGTCGCAATTGTGCGATATAAAGTTGCAGTTGTGAGATGTAATGTTGCAAATGTAAGATATGAAGTCATATTTTGAGGTATATCAAGTCGCAATCGTGAGCTATAACGATGCAATTGTGAGCTATTTGTAAGATATAGTCTCAATTGCAAGATATTAAGGCGTGCTATGAGTAATAAATCTGCAATTGTGAGGCATGAGTGATATAAAGTTGCACTTGTAGATACTGTATAAAGTCATACGGTGAGTTATAATGCTGCAACTGTAAAACATGAAATTGCAGTTAGATATGAAGTCACATTGTGAGTATTAAAGCTGAAATTGTGAGATATAAAGTTGCATTTTTGAGATATTATAAAGCCGTAATTGTGAGAAATAATGTCACAATTGTGATATCTGAAGTAGGGCTGGCTCCATACCACTTTTTCAGAACCGATCCCGATCCGATACCAAAAATTCTGAGTATCTGCCGATACCAATATCGATCCAATACCAGTGCAGTTTTCTTTTAATCAGTGTAGAATTTCTATACCTCAATGTGTGTTGACCTGATCGTCACTCTTTTGTGTGTTACACACAATCTAATAAATATAGACAACTTCATTATAAAGAAAAACGACAAATGAAAAATATATATATAACCATAATCTATGACAAAAATGCTATTATAAACTAGGTTAGTGGACAATTCGGTAAGAAAAGTTATTCTAGAAAAATCATGAGTTTTATAAAATCTAATTTTATAAAATCTAAACTTTTAGTGAAAAAAAAAACATTATTTAGTGGGGAACAAATAAAAGTGAATAAGTGTAGGACTAAATCTGGTAAAATGTTACACATTGCTCTTTGTAATGTTGTAAAATACATTCATGAAAATCAAGTAATATATTAGAGAGCCGAATCGCTGCAGTTTCCAGTTGAAATAAACACTAGTAAAACTCCAACAACTTGTATTCCTTTTCACACAAAGTAAGATTTACAGGTCCACAGTTTTGAATAATAAAGCATAATTTTTCGCACAATTACTAGAGGAATATTGTTATATATTCAAAATATTTTTAACATGCTGCGAGATTTAAATTTTTAACATACTTTTGAACGTTAGCGTCACATGTCCAGCTTCATATGCATGGGTTTTCATGTTCAGTAGGTTTGTTCAGTAGCTCACGCAGTATGGAGTTGCACTTGAGTGGTGAAGAGCTCCGGTACAAATCCCATCAAACTGCTTCGACAAAACAGTTCAAACCTGCATATAAGGAAGTTCCAAAGGTACGTTTGCATCAACAAATGCATTTTTATATCAGTTTTGCATTTGTTAATACTATCGGATAGGTTTAGGGTTGGGTTTGGTGTAGGGGATATTTCCAACACAATAGATCATTAACTTTTAGCGACAGTCGCCGGATATTTGAATTATGAACTGCCGCAATATGTACCTGAAGCAACGTAATAAAAACATAGCAATACGTGCCTATATCAACGTAAAAAAATGTGCCAGGGTCACGTATTGAACCCGCGTTTTAGCGCCACTCACTGGACATTTCACTTTGAAACTGCCGCGAAACGGGCAGTAAGGTACGTAATAACGGTGTTGCAGAAATGTATTTAGAGGCATGTATTTC
>NW_015506540.1:281121-283669 GCF_001515645.1 Sinocyclocheilus grahami
TTTTAATCAGTGTAGAATTTCTATACCTCAATGTGTCGTCACTCTTTTGTGTGTTACACACAATCTAATAAATATAGACAACTTCATTATAAAGAAAAACGACAAATGAAAAATATATATATAACCATAATCTATGACAAAAATGCTATTATAAACTAGGTTAGTGGACAATTCGGTAAGAAAAGTTATTCTAGAAAAATCATGAGTTTTATAAAATCTAATTTTATAAAATCTAAACTTTTAGTGAAAAAAAAAACATTATTTAGTGGGGAACAAATAAAAGTGAATAAGTGTAGGACTAAATCTGGTAAAATGTTACACATTGCTCTTTGTAATGTTGTAAAATACATTCATGAAAATCAAGTAATATATTAGAGAGCCGAATCGCTGCAGTTTCCAGTTGAAATAAACACTAGTAAAACTCCAACAACTTGTATTCCTTTTCACACAAAGTAAGATTTACAGGTCCACAGTTTTGAATAATAAAGCATAATTTTTCGCACAATTACTAGAGGAATATTGTTATATATTCAAAATATTTTTAACATGCTGCGAGATTTAAATTTTTAACATACTTTTGAACGTTAGCGTCACATGTCCAGCTTCATATGCATGGGTTTTCATGTTCAGTAGGTTTGTTCAGTAGCTCACGCAGTATGGAGTTGCACTTGAGGGGTGAAGAGCTCCGGTACAAATCCCATCAAACTGCTTCGACAAAACAGTTCAAACCTGCATATAAGGAAGTTCCAAAGGTACGTTTGCATCAACAAATGCATTTTTATATCAGTTTTGCATTTGTTAATACTATCGGATAGGTTTAGGGTTGGGTTTGGTGTAGGGGATATTTCCAACACAATAGATCATTAACTTTTAGCGACAGTCGCCGGATATTTGAATTATGAACTGCCGCAATATGTACCTGAAGCAACGTAATAAAAACATAGCAATACGTGCCTATATCAACGTAAAAAAATGTGCCAGGGTCACGTATTGAACCCGCGTTTTAGCGCCACTCACTGGACATTTCACTTTGAAACTGCCGCGAAACGGGCAGTAAGGTACGTAATAACGGTGTTGCAGAAATGTATTTAGAGGCATGTATTTCGAATGAGCCTGGGTGAAAGTTATGAATGTGAGATTTAAAGTTGCAATTACAAAATATAATTCCAGAATTGTGAGAAATAATGTCACAGTTGTGAGATACTGTATGTTGTCATATTGTAAGTTATGTCACAATTGTGCAATATAAAGTACCAATTGTCATGAGATACAATCAATTATGAAATATGAAGTCATATTTCACATTCATAAAGTCACGACGGTGAGCAATAAAGTTGCAAATGTAAGATATTAAGTCATACTATGAGTTATAAAGCTGCAATTGTGAGAAATAATGTCACAATTGGGAGATTTGAATATTTTTTATATACTGTATTTTTTTTTCTATTTTGAGGCGAAAACGGACTTCCATAGGATCTTATATAAGGAAACAAACTGCATTGTTCTCAATAGAACAGCAGGCAGGGATCAGCACACACTGACACCCGCATACGAAAATACACACTGAAAAACATGCTGCGTACACACACAC
The DNA here is from genome assembly GCF_001515645.1 of Sinocyclocheilus grahami. Lineage (NCBI taxonomy): Eukaryota > Metazoa > Chordata > Actinopteri > Cypriniformes > Cyprinidae > Sinocyclocheilus > Sinocyclocheilus grahami. The sequence continues at coordinate 282,713 of NW_015506540.1, forward strand.
ACACCAGAACTTGAAGCGGCCCGCTCTGTAAACAAACTAAAACAGGCGGTGCTCCCGTTCAGCTAAACAGGAAGTGAAGAAAATGAGCTGTTTATACAGAGCTTGGCTGACTGAGGTCAGAGGTCAACCCCAGAGCGCTTCCTGTTCTGCTGTGTGATGGACAGGGCAGAGAGCAAGAGCAGGTGGACGACAGAATGAGGGGAAGAGATAAGGACAATACGACAAGAGAAAGATAAAAGTTAGCAAGGAAAAGAGGAAAACAGGACAGGAATCCAGTTAAAGGATGATAATTATATATAAAAAGAGCGAGAAAGAGAGGGGAAATGAAGGTGGGAATAGTTAAAAAAACATTACTATTGCTACTTAAAGACAACATAAAAACCTATATGAAACCATATTTAGTTTAGATAATGCTGCATTCAAGTGATGTTGGAATAACATAATTAGAATCTGGAAACTCAGAATTGTATAAAGCTCTGATTGTTCCTACTTCACAGTTCTGATGTTATGTAAAAACAGCAAGACTGGCAGTGACTTCATAATCAACGGTACTTACACATATTTCATATTTTTCTAGCTTCATTATATACCTAGTGCTTTTATTATTGTTACCTAGTGTATTTTTTTATTTTATAACAAGAGAAAAAGTTCAAATAAAGATGTTTACTGTCTAATGAAGCATTTTAATGTCACCAGTAACAAATTATTTAATGGATGCCGTTATTGGCATCAAGAGTTTTCAAATATGAATGAATAATTTCAGAGGATCAGAGGACGCGACCTTCTTATGGTTGTCCTCTAGTAATTATGGCAATTTCAACACAACATAAAGTATCATAAATGTCCCGTATTGTGTGTGATATCAGTATAACAGGTTTCATCCAATCAAATCATACTCAAGATACTAGTTAAAAACTCTATTTCATTTTTTTTACATTTTATATATATATATATATA
>NW_015506540.1:291526-291973 GCF_001515645.1 Sinocyclocheilus grahami
TAAATATTAATTATGCAACATCAAAAATCCCAAACAGCAAAAAATGTGTGAAAGCAAAAATTGTGCTTTGTTAAAAGTTATGTATTTATGAATTATAAAGATATACAATATAGATATATAAGATATATCGTTTTTAATTAATAGTTACAAAATATATTATTAAATGAACAATAAGCATGTTGACCAATTTCTGCCTCTCATTTGCCACTCCAATTAAAGATCTCACAATCAAAGCAGGGAAAACAGTCTTCACTTTCAATGCTGCTGGGAATCGTAGTAGACAGAATGAAGATGTCAAATATCTGTTCGTGAGAGTGAGTGTATGTTAAGGGTGACCCTTGAAGGCCAGAAAACCCAGCGGTCCACAAGCTGCTGCTTATTTCAAAATTACAGACTGTGTTTGGGACACGTGTGTGTGTGTGTGTGTGTGTGTGTGTGTGTGTGTGT
>NW_015506541.1:0-10278 GCF_001515645.1 Sinocyclocheilus grahami
TGACGTTATTCCCTACGGCCAAAGGCTTAGGCTACATACCCCAAATACTTACCTGTTAGGGGCAGACTCTAACGGTAGAGCTCAAGGCTTGGAATCAGGAATAGATTCCTTTAAGGGAATACGACCAAGAGCCTAGAATCATACTAGTCTTGGCCTGTCACACAGGGGCTACCGCACATTCTCTTTGTATGTGCTGAATGAACTGTCTCAACAGACCCCTAGTAGCAACACCCTGTTAAAGTAGGTATCCAGAGGATACACAGGAGGAGTGGTGCCCAAGGCGGAACCGGGGTTTTAAACCACTCAAAAAGAGCACAAAGTCTTTGTGCGTAGCTCTTACCATACAGGATTTTAGAAAAGTGGGCAAAGCATAACGTGCACACTTACCAGCTATGTGGATTTTAGAAAACGTGTGCACTTACCATAGTATTTGGATTTTACAGTTTTCGAGCATCTGTTTACAGATACCTGGAAGTACTGGGCCAAACGGGAGAGGCAAGCTCAAATACAACCCTCAAAGCTGAGGGGAGCACTGCCCGAGACAGCATTTACACAGGAAGGTTCTCGTAACGCCACCTATACCTCCCGCTCGATGCCTCAGCAAGAGGGGATATCCTGGTGATCGGCAAGACCCTCAGGGCGACCCAGATACGGTAGACCAGTCAGGGTAGCATGAAAGCGTAACCCCAGCCCGGACATCCAGGAAATTTTTGCAGTGACACTCCGGGGGCCCGATGATCACGAAGGCTCCCGCAGAAGCCTGTGTTATGGCCGCATGATCCAGGAAGTATGAAGCTGAAAACCCGGCTTTTCTTACCGTCTGGACATATATCGACGAGTGAAAATAAACACTGCAAGTCGAGCACCCGGTTTCTGAACACAGCAGAGGGAGTCGTCATCGAGGACCTACCCTAGAAAGGGATAGAAACACACAGGTCCCAGAAAACACTGTAAAGAAACTAACAGAAGGGTTGTACACACAACCATCAGCTCATTAGATACACACACACACACACACAGATATATATATATATATATATATATATATATATATATATATATAGATATAGAGTATATACATATATTTAGACATGGATCGTACTCACCCACCATGGTTCCCGCGTCGGAGCTCTGTCCAAAGAAGCCTCTAGACCGGACCATCAGTAAGATGGTCACTATGAAGCCATAGAACCAACCAAACCTAATAGGTCGAGAATAGGAGACTATAATGCAGGAAATTTCCCACCTAACCTCGGTCAGGTGGAGAGATGGTGGTTACAGGGGAATTTAAGAAGGTGAAGATAAGGGCAGATGTAAGACCCCCGAAGGAAATGAGTAGATACTGAGGTATCACTCTGATCCAGACAAAAGCACTGACGCCGTCTGAATCACGTTCCTTCGGTCTTTTACTTACCTTCCTTTGACCTGCGATTCTTCCTCAAACAAAACAGTCAATGAAGACAAAGAAGAGAATGATGTGTAGCTCCTGGCGCCTATTTATACTATAGTCGCACCGGTAGTGACGTCATGGCTGTCGCCGGCCAAGGAGTTGGTGTTTTTTCAATGTATGCTTCAGACACGGGTCACGACGTGGCGTTCCCCATAGCGACCCCTAGAGGACGCAGTTCGAAGTTCCCATGAAAGGGAACTTTCATTACATCTGATTTAACATTATTTATTTGTACAAATTGATATCTGTCATTGAGGTAACTTTTTATCCAAGCAAAGGCTTTTCCTCTTATACCATATCTCTCCAGTTTCATTATTAATAAACCATAATCAATAGTGTCAAACACTTTTTTTTAAATCTAGGAACACCCCACACAGTATATTAATTATTATCTATTGAGTTTTTGAAAACTGGGAAAGAAGAGATGAGCATGCAGAGATTCTGATTGGTGTGTCATCAGTTTTGCTATCTAATGTTTAACTTACTCATTGCTAAACTTTTTGAAAAATGTGTCTTTGTTTTGAAAACTGAATTAATGGTTTGGGGAAAATAGTACCAACTAAAATTATCAGATTATATTATCAATCGAGAAAACTGCAATACGACTAGATTCTTACCTAACTCTGCTATTAGTTTCTGTGATCGGCATCTTATTGATTTCATGTTATTGTCATGGCTTATATCCATGATGAAAGTGGAGCGAGCGGTCGGAAAATCGGATCACCAAACAATTATACGATAAATCTCAGACATATCCGGACGGGATCAGATTTCTCAGATGACTTCTTAGTTACCTGAAAAGCAGTAATTATCTGATTCACGTACAAATGTAAAAACAATTCGTTAGTCAACTGGGCCGCGCTTTGTGGTTTTGACTCAAAAGATCCGGTTCATAAGAGTAATTTGTTAATGAAGCCGACTACATTGGCACTCTGCGTGCGTGTGCAACCATCGTGCAGTTTATTAAAAGACTGTTTTTGCCATTATTTTGTGTTACTCTGTCATCGCTGCGGCTGAAAAGTATCACATGAAACACTGCTTACATTTATATTTTATTCTGTGATAATTCTGGGTTGGCAGGTGGGGTGGCACAGCTTTTTCTTAGGGTGGCAGTTGCCACCCAGGTAGATCTATGGGATTACATTTGTGTCAATTAAAATGAATGTAATTTTTCAAGAAACTTAAGAAAATATAAATTGAAACTGAATAAAATGTCTTTGAAACTGAAAAAAATTTAATGCAGGCAAAATATTTGACTTAGTTTTTAATACACTGCATGTTTTCTCTTCTTTCATTCGCTGATCTGTACTTATAAATGCGCTACCGAAGTTTTCATTTACGCTTCTTAAGCTTTCGTTTACGCTTCTGAAGTTTTCAGTTACGTTTCTGAAGTTTTCGTTCGCCATTCTGACAACAAATCTCTCATGGGGGCGGGGCTAGTAGCAGTGTGTTCTCATTGGCTACTGAGTTTTTGATTGACAGCTTCTTGACCTGGAAGTGAAGTGAAAACTTCGGAAGCGCATTTGGAAGCCGCTAACACATCCACACTGATAAGGCAACACTGTCACTGACGCCTTCACTTCCAGGTCAAGAAGCTGTCAGTCAAAAACTCAGTAGCCAATGAAAACACACTACTGCTAGCCCCGCCCCCACGAGAGATTTGTGTCAGAACGAAAACTTCAGAAACGTAACCGAAAACTTCAGAAACGTAACCGAAAACTTCAGAAGCGAAAACGAAAACTTTAGAAGCGTAAATGAAAACTCTGGAAGCGCATTTGTAAGTACAGATCAGCGAATGAAAGAAGAGAAAACATGCAGTGTATTAAAAACGAAGTCAAAGATTTTGCCTGCATTACATTTTTTTTTCAGTTTCAAAGACATTTTATTCAGTTTCAAGTTTCTTGAAAAATTACATTCATTTTAATTGACACAAATGTAATCCCATATAGATCCGCTCCTACACAAAATTAGATGAAAGATACATGCAACCTTGTCCTTTACCGTGCACACGCCGTGGATTTGATCTGACGGTGTTAAAATAAATGTTCACTTGTAGCAATCTTTAGTCTGTAAATAATGTTTAGTGCCTTTACTCTTTGTATACGTTGTTTTTACTCCACTAAACTATTGTACAGCTGGAATTTCATTCAAAATATGAAAGGAGAAAACACAAGCACCGGTCGCTCGCGGAGGAACACAGACACTGAACAGAGCGAGTTTAGTCTAAACGGTTCTCATGCTGTGGTTAAATGCGCAGCTGTGGTTAAATGCGCAGCCCCTTATTTTGTTTTCGATACGATACCGATATTTTTCAAGGCAGTATCGTCGATATCGATACCGATTCGATACTTCTGCACTAAACTTTTAAATTAAATTATTAAATTACTAAGAGTAAAATGGGTAATGAAAACCACTTAACTTTGTTTAAAACGCATTTACTGGAATTTCATTCAAAATATGAAAGGAGAAAACACAAGCACCGGTCGCTCGCGGAGGAACACAGACACTGAACAGAGCGAGTTTAGTCTAAACGGTTCTCATGCTGTGGTTAAATGCGCAGCTGTGGTTAAATGCGCAGCCCCTTATTTTGTTTTTCGATACGATACCGATATTTTTCAAGGCAGTATCGTCGATATCGATACCGATTCGATACTTCTGCACTAAACTTTTAAATTAAATTAGTGAATTACTAAGAGTAAAATGGGTAATGAAAACCACTTAACTTTGTTTAAAACGCATTTTAACCCGTTTAATCCCAAATTTTTCCCAGACATGAAAATATCCAAATGATGTGTCATTAGTAACCATTTGAAATAATCAATACATTTATTGTATTTTTTTGGAAAAGTGTGTAAAAGCTCTTTTACTGTAGTCGCAATGTTATATGGTCAGTCACAATTGTAACCGGTGGGATAATGTGTATACTGAATTAACATATTTCTGCAGTCATAAAAATTGTTATATATCTTAGCCCAGCTATTTTAAACTGTTTGATCACATTGTAGGGTTACTATTATGCATAAAAAAACCTTATACAACACTGATAGGAATACTGAGATCAAATAAAAAAAATACAACCATCAACATATTTAAAAAATTTTACTTTTTTGTAACACATATCATCACATTTTTATATTAGTGCTACCAGTATTACAACATTAATATTCTAACTTATTTGTAGCATTTGAACTTTTGATTTAGTGCAATATTTATACTGCCATTAGGGACTGCCAGTGACCGGCTGTTGCATGCATAAAATGCAACCTTTACATGATCAATATTATCTTTCAACGTTCAATTTAAATAATTGTAATTGCACAAACTATGTAGGCTACAATTTCAATTTGTTTATTGTGAAATAACTCAAACATTTATGGTTTTTTTTTCTGTCCTCTGATAAGCATTGTTCAGGGCTGCCGTTCCCAAAAGCTTTAATGCTTTCTTATGATACTTTTGGGGAACGCAGCCCTGTTTGAATGCACTGTCAGCAGTGAGTGAATGCTATCTGTGATTGATTAGTTCTGTCTTGCAAAATTTGCGCGTGTTCAGATGAGCAGGAACATAGTTCTATCCTACACAATTACTCGCTAACAAAGGTTATTCGTCCAATCCCATGCATATTGTACTTATTATTATTATTATTATTATTGTTAAATAAACAAAACCACTGATAAATAAAATGCACCGTAGTATCGATGTTTTTGTTTGAGTATCGATACTTTCGATACTCGCGTCAGTATCGATATGCTCATCCCTACCGCCCAGCAGCGGCTCATTGTTGATCATCAGTCAGTTTGTGTTCGAGTCCAGATCCGATCAGAGACATCATGGCAGAAACCGCTCCAGCAGCTGCCGTGACCAAAGCGGCCAAGAAGAAAGCAGCGGCTAAACGCAAGACAGCGGGCCCAAGCGTCAGCGAGCTCATCGTTAATGCTGTGTCTGCATCTAAGGAGAGGAGCGGTGTGTCCCTCGCCGCCCTGAAGAAAGCGCTCGCTGCCGGTGGCTACGATGTGGAGAAGAACAACTCCCGCGTCAAGATCGCCGTCAAGAGTCTGGTGACTAAAGGCACCCTGGTCCAGACCAAAGGAGTCGGCGCCTCCGGCTCGTTCAAGCTCGTTCCAGACGGTGAAACCCAAAGCAGCCAAACCTAAAAAGACAGCAGCCAAGAAGAAATAAACAGTCATTTTTAACATGTTTTTTATCAAGACGGCTCGTTTAAGAGCCACCCACTAATTAAAAGTGAGAGCATTATTTCTGTTCAGTGTCGCGTAATGTTGCATTTGGACTTAATTGAGAATTAATGTTCTGCTTCAAGTAAGACATTTATCTTGAATCACTTTATTATGCTTAAAACTAATTAAATAAATAATAGGTGAGACAGGTTGATGTAACATTTAATACACAAAGGTAATTGAAAGTGTTTTACGTAAAGTCAAAATGTATATAAGTAAAAATAAAGGAATATATAGAAAAATAAATACAGGTACACACAATAAAGAAGCTCGTAAACATGGTTAACGTTGTGCTTGAGGGTTGTCAGCAGCAGAAAAAGGGTGGGGTTTGAAGTTCTGAGAGAAGTTCACTGATTGGCTTGGAACGTATTCAGACTCCAGCCAATAGGAGACTGGCACGCTCTCTTTTAAAAGTAACGTCGCAGCTCTCTGAAGTGTCATTGGTATTTTGAGCTGTCTTGTAACAGTTGTTATCACAATGAGTGGAAGAGGCAAAACCGGAGGAAAAGCCCGCGCTAAAGCCAAGACTCGCTCCTCTAGAGCTGGACTGCAGTTCCCCGTCGGTCGTGTTCACAGGCTTCTCCGCAAAGGCAACTATGCCGAGCGCGTCGGTGCCGGTGCTCCGGTGTATTTGGCCGCTGTGCTCGAGTACCTCACTGCTGAGATCCTGGAGCTGGCTGGAAACGCCGCTCGGGACAACAAGAAGTCCCGTATCATCCCCCGTCACCTGCAGCTGGCGGTGCGCAACGACGAGGAGCTGAACAAGCTTTTTGGCGGCGTGACCATCGCTCAGGGCGGCGTGCTGCCCAACATCCAGGCCGTGCTGCTGCCCAAGAAGACCGAGAAACCCGCCAAAGCCAAGTAAACCGAGTGAAGTTTATTCTCAAACCAACGGCTCTTTTAAGAGCCACACAATTTCTCCATGCGAGAGCGATTTTCATTCAGTTTGTATAGATCACAAACTGAAACAAAATTTAAAACAAGGTCTTATAAAAGTGAAATTTTATTTGAAGTTCCATATAATTCTCTTCAATTATGGTTTTCTGTAGTTTATGCCATATTGCATTTAAATTCTGCAGTACTATAGTTATAATTTATGCAGACCCTTTTATCCAAAGCGTTTTACAGTATTCAGACTATTCTTTTTTTTTTTTCTTAACCAGTATGTTAATTTAATGTGTATTAAAAACAATAAATAAATCACATAATCTGACATACAAATTTAAGACCGACTTCGCCTGTTCTGTTTTCATACAAACGTGAACAAGAATGCAGGACATTTAGGCGGGAACCACAAACTGTCGCCTCTTGTTTGAAAACCGGAGACGCTATTCTTTTTTTTTTCTTAACCAGTATGTTAATTTAATGTGTATTAAAAACAATAAATAAATCACATAATCTGACATACAAACGTGAACAAGAATGCAGGACATTTAGGCGGGAACCACAAACTGTTGCCTCTTGTTTGAAAACCGGAGACGCACATTCATTGGTCAACTGTCATTTTGAGGCCCCAGACAATAACCAATCAAAAACCACTGACTCTACGCCGTCCAATGAGCGCATGGCAGCTGTAGACTTAAAACAAGCCTTGCGTTCTTATTCTCACATTTTGATCTAGTACTTCTACTGTGAGATAATGGCCAGAACTATGGAAGCCCGTTTCCGCCACAGTTGAGAAAAAATATAATTCTGTAAGTTATAATAATGAGAAACTTTCTCAAAATTATGACTTAGTATCTCATTATATTGAGAAACTTTCTCGTAATAATGAAAGCCTAATCCACAAAAAAAGACTTACTCGACGCATGCGCAACGCAAGAGTGACAGCACGCTAGCGACATCTGTTGGTCAAAGCCATGCAGGAACACCGCTAACATTGCTTTGTTCTGTAATCTAAAGAGTATATTCTATCATTTAATAACGATTTCAGATAGATTATCTGTATGTAGACTTTTGTGTAATAGTTATGGCTTCAAACATTCCAGACCAATATTTCAGTTAAGAAATCAAGGCATTTAATGAAGAAATGAAAGCATTACACAAACTTAATTTATAGATGTGTATCTCGATTATTTATTAGTTTAATTAGCTGTCCCTTTCATGCATCACATGCAATGTTCATACAGTAAGTCGTCTCATTTCAAAAGCACAAAGCATCGTTGTTCGTTACCAAGGCAAGCGCTTGGCCTTCAGCGTCCCGCTTCTTGCAGGACAAACGCTTAACGTGAAAAATGCTTAACGTGGCTTGAAGTACAAAGACAGAGTGAACCAAATTCAGTACACAACTTAATGATCATGCAAATTGTATATACAGGCATTCAGGTGGACCCAAAATATGAATGCAACACAAAACAGCAACGCTTATGCATTTTCTATAACGGTTTTCTATAGGAAAACACTTAACCTGCAACGTTGGATGTTGTGTTCAAAATCTGGGCTCATATGCTTCCCTGTATGCATGATCAGTAATATTGTATTCCGAATTTGTCATTGTACTTTAAGCCACATTAAGCATTTTTTTCACGTTCACATGTCCTGCAAGAAGCGGTGTGGGACGCTGAAGCATAGATATGCATACATATTTATGAGCTGAAGACCAAGCAGTTGCCGTGGTAACGAACAACTACACTTTGTGCTAGCGATATGATTGGGCTACTGTATCGTGGGCTTATGCATGTGATGCATAATTATTTGTATATAATTATTAGTGACAGCTAATAAAACTAACAAATCATCGAAATTAACATCTATTCATTAAGTTTATGTGTGTAATGGCTTTCATTTCTTCATAAAATGCGTGTGATTTTTGTTGGAATATATTCTTCTAGATATCTGAAGTCATGATCATTGTCTGGCAGAGTAACTTGTTGGTAAGTGCTACAAATTAAATCATCGGAAGGTTAGACGGGTGTCGACGAATTTTATCATCAAAGGTAACTATTAGTACTGAAATATTTTATAATGAAAAAGAGAATTGACTCTGTTACAACCTGGGCCATGTGCTTAATTCAAATTTTTTTTTTTTATATCAAGCTACGTTCACTGTAATTGTTTAGCTCCTATATCTATATCCTTTTCCAGTGTTTTCCTCAACAGTGTACAGGGAATTCCTGTGGCATCTACATGCTGATGGTAAGAATGTTTCATTTGTCAGAGCTGTTAAATAATAAAATCAAACTCGTACAGTGTTATTTGTATTTCACAGTATGCTCTCAGCACCTGTACATCATGCCCACTAACATTCACAGAGGTAAGCTATATTCTATATATATTCTTTTAGGAGGAAGTGCCATTGATTCGCCAGTGGTGGTGCATTCAGTTGATGGAGAGGTTTTGCCTTGAAGGGTATGACAGACTCTACAGATACAATTTCAGTATCTCGGCTGTATTAAGTCACTGTTGGCAAAGTGATACTAGAAAAGTGTTATACAAATAGAGTACATATACATATTTTACAAAGGCATGGACAGAGATTTGCACACTGGACAGAAGAAGCATCCCAACTCCTTCAGGGAACCCTTGAGCCTGTCTTTAGGGTGTCAAAATCCACCACCACCAAACAGTCACCCAGCAGAAGAGTTGTGGCTGAAGAGGACACTGATAAGGTAAATTTATTGTATTGGTCATATATCACAGAGTTGCATGCAAGTTGGATAAATAGTTTAATTTATTTGTGCCATTATATATTTGTATATTTAGGTGCAACAGCCTACTATTGTGAGAGACCTTCATACAGCTTGGTACTGGGTAAACAATCACAGAGACTTATTCCGTGGAGAGGTGACAGAGCCTGCTTTTCTGCAGATGAACAGTGAAAGTAAACAAAATGCACTCAGGAAGGCCCTGGGGAGTGAATTCCCTGAAGCAAAGGATGACTTTTTGTTTATATTTCCGTCTCAAGATGACATGGAAACATTTTTGTCATACTGTGTTGATAAACAAGGCCTGAAGGTCAATGCCATGTTCCTCAATGAGCAATTGTAGTAGATGAGGGAGGGAGGGAATGAATGAATTCATTTATGAATAAATAATTTGAAAAAAAAATATTTGTGTGTTTCTTAGATGCAGACATTTGTTAAAGTATGCTGAAATAAGTAAAACATATCTTTTAGAAAATTAATAATTAAATGTAAAACACACTTATATACTCATCTGTATTACCCAAATAGAGTCTAGCAAATGTAAACTATTTTTTTTCTTTTATTTAATTTTACTGAATTGATTTAATTTGTGCAAATTTAATCGATATAATTTATATTTAAAAAAAAGGGTGTATTTATATCAAGAGAATCACTAGTAAATGACTATTTCCGGTACGGATCGGGTAGTGTCAACACATGAAAACAATAATTATTAGTAGTATTATAACTGTCACTACCCAAAATTGCCGTAAATTGTTTCGTCATACAGACAGGAAGTAGACGCATTTCCGCGCATGCGCGCTACGGATCGAGTAGCCATTTCCGCGCATGCGCAGTACAAATCGTGTTTCCGGTACGGATCGAGTAGCCACAAGGCTAAAGGCTGATTTATACTTCTGCGTCGGACCTACGCCGTAGGCTATGCGTCAGTTTTCATTTATACTTCTGCATC
>NW_015506541.1:10526-16684 GCF_001515645.1 Sinocyclocheilus grahami
CCAATCACAGCGCTTGCGGTCTGCGTAGAATTGACGCGCTGTTAGATTTTTGGAGAGGTGCACGTCAGGCTACAGCGTATGGGTGTGCGTCTTATGGGTAAGCTACGGTGTAGGTCCGACGCAGAAGTATAAATCAGCCTTAAGTCATTATTACGAGAAAGTTTTTCTCAACTTGTAGCGGAAACGGACTTCCATACAGAACCAAGCAAACCGCCCGTAAATCCACCGGCGGCAAAGCCTCGAGGAAGCAGCTGGCTACTAAAGCCGCTCATAAAAGCACACTAGCGGTGTTAAGAAGCCCCATCGCTACAGGCCCGGGACCATGGCTCTCAGAGAGATCCGCCGCTATCAGAAGTCCACCGAGCTGCTGATCCGCAAGCTGCCCTTCCAGCGTCTGGTGAGAGAAATCGCTCAGGACTTCAAGACGGACCTGCGCTTCCAGAGCTCCGCTGTCATGGCGCTGCAGGAGGCCAGCGAGGCTTATTTGGTCGGTCTGTTTGAGGACACCTATTAATATAAAACATGCAGTGTCTGTAGCACCAGCGCTATATGCAAAAAAGTTAATGTACAGCCCTGGTATGATATTTATTGTTTTTACTGGAGGAAAAGTAAGAAAACAACATGATAAAACTGGTGTCTTATCTCCATCCTTCCATCAGAGGTCACTCGATGACCAACACATTAGGCTATTGTTTATGAAATTACAGCGTTTACAAAACTGACAAAAATACGTTTTCTATGCGCTTGTGTACAAATAATTGTTTCTTTTCTATGTGGTTTCCTCAAAAAAGTACATCCATCTCCTTGTTTCCAGTCTAATCTCTCTCCTATATGTTGCTGGCTCAATATTCAACATACGATTACCAGACTGGGCTGAAATACAAATTTTAAAAAGTACTAGTATCTATTAAGTTCAGGATATCTCTGGTCTAAAAAATTAGTAGTAACTAAAAAAAATAAGGACTAGTTATATTTTTTCTTAAGAAGAGTATAATTAAATACTTGTCACTATTGGAATAAGCACAGTATCTAATGATTAAGTAGTATCTAATGAACAAGTACTTGTAACTTTACAAGACACTAGTAGCTGAAGAATAAACACTAGTACCTAAAGAATAAGTAATACCTAATGGAAAAGATACTGGTATCTAAAAAATATATAAAAACACTTGTACCATGAAAATATATACTAGTAAGATTAAAAGATTAAATGTTAAAACGGCTTTCCATAACCATTGAGCTTAAATAAAAACTCACGTTTTCAGGGAACAAAGTCATTCCGGTTTAAGCGCCAGAGAGCTCTTTTAAAGATAACATGGGTGGCTCTTAAAAGAGCCTTTGGGTTCGTGGATCAGATGAAGCTCTACTTGGAGCTGGTGTACTTGGTGACGGCCTTGGTGCCCTCAGACACGGCGTGTTTGGCCAGCTCTCCGGGCAGCAGCAGACGCACGGCGGTCTGGATCTCTCTCGAGGTGATGGTGGAGCGCTTGTTGTAGTGAGCGAGACGAGACGACTCACCGGCGATGCGCTCGAAGATGTCGTTAACGAAAGAGTTCATGATGCCCATCGCCTTGGAGGAGATCCCGGTGTCAGGATGAACCTGCTTCAGCACTTTGTACACGTAGATAGCGTAGCTCTCCTTCCTGGACTTTCTGCGCTTCTTTCCTCCCTTCGCTGCGGTCTTAGTGACGGCCTTCTTGGAGCCCTTCTTGGGCGCGGACTTCGCTGGTTCAGGCATGATGCTGTTTTCAGAAACACTCAACTGAGTAATTTTCGCAACAACACACGAGCTTTTATGCACTGCTCTATGCTAATATAGAAAGGGGAACACGGAGGTCTGTGATTGCGTGACCAGCCCACAGAGTGATTTCATTGGCCACATTAAAGCCAATCAGAGGCTTTGAAAAGTTAATCCCGCCCATCACCTCATGCTGTACATCCACCATCCCCCACCCGTTTCTGTTCCTTTGTCTGATTTCCCCGCATTTCTCGGAACATAGAAGTAAATTAAACACTGCTAAAACTTCGCTTTGGATAATCTTATATTACCTAAAATATCACATTTTATTTAGAATTATACAAATCTAACATTAACTCATTCCTCAATGCAAATACCATCACTAGAACTCAATGACAACAAAAAACAAACGTTAATTTATTAATAGTAAGAATATGTATAAAAATAACTTTCTAATAACAATTCATAACACTGTAATAAACATACTATTATACAAATTGGAAACTTCTTTACATGAAATCGTGGGTGGCTCTTAAAAGAGCCGTTGGGTTTGTGGTTTACAGGCTTTTATCCTCCGAATCCGTACAGAGTGCGTCCCTGTCGCTTCAGAGCATACACCACATCCATGGCGGTGACGGTCTTTCTTTTAGCGTGCTCCGTGTAGGTCAATAATTAGAATAAGACAAATGTTCAGTTCCACTGATATCTGGATCTCGATTATAGAGCAGCGCTTATTCCTTCAAAAGTTGAACAACACGACCAACACTAGAAACTACATCTATTACAGAATACAGATGAGAATAGTTAGCCTAAACTCAACTATTATATCAAAATTAAAGTTATGTTACGTATTATATTATGCAGTAAATTATTGTATTGGGAAACATTTTCTTTGTGTGAAATCGTGGGTGGCTCTTAACCGTTGGGTTTGTGGTTTAAAGGCTTTTATCCTCCGAATCCGTACAGAGTGCGTCCCTGTCGCTTCAGAGCATACACCACATCCATGGCGGTGACGGTCTTTCTTTTAGCGTGCTCCGTGTAGGTCACAGCATCTCGAATCACGTTCTCCAGAAACACCTTCAGCACGCCGCGCGTCTCCTCGTAGATCAGACCAGAGATGCGCTTGACGCCGCCGCGGCGCGCCAGACGACGAATAGCGGGTTTAGTGATGCCCTGGATGTTATCCCGGAGGACCTTTCGGTGGCGCTTAGCGCCTCCTTTCCCGAGACCTTTACCGCCTTTGCCTCTTCCAGACATCTCAGCTACACTCTTCTATACACAAGAATAAAAGCCACGAGAGATAAGATAGAGAGAAGCTTTTATGCTTGCTTACAGGACCTACTTGAAACCACAATCATGCGCGGTACTAAACGTCATCCAAATCAGGGTCTTCCAAATGCTTGAATCCGGAAATTAATTTAAAGAAGTTTATTTAAAAAAAAAAAGAAAAAAATAAAGCTACTTCTTAACACGAATTCGAGCACATCCACTTCCGTTAGCGGAACCGAACAAACATTTTGACAGCTTTTAGATTAATTGTCGAATAATCTAGAATATGCTTGAATCCGGAAATTAATTTAAAGAAGTTTATAAAAAAAAAAAGGGAAAAAAAGCTACTTCTTAACACGAATTCGAGCACATCCACTTCCGTTAGCGGAACCGAACAAACATTTTGACAGCTTTTAGATTAATTGTCGAATAATCTAGAATGCCTCTCGCTCAGGAATTTATATATATATATATATACGGCCACATGAAAAGAAAAAAGCATATACACAAGTGTTCAGTGTTCAAGCTTCTTCAAATGCTTTTTTAAATCTGTAGTAAGGAATGTCATAAGATAGCAGAAGAGGAATGTTTAAGGACCGCTTCCACAGGCCAGGGGCTTCTGCAACACAGCAGCAGGCGAGGTGTTCTCCATATAAAAGCAGTGCGTGTAGATTGAATACATACAGCCTGTACTGCTCTGCTAAACTATGAACAGAGAGCTGGCTTCATTGATTTTTTTAGCTGTAGAACATTTCCTATCATTATGCGCATTGCATATCTATTATACTGATTGTTTTAGATTGACATGCAATTAAACTTTAACGGTCTAGACTCAAACACACCCAAGTGAGTTAATAAACACTCTTTATACATTAACCGTAAACCAATGGAAATCATCTTTCATGGTGATATTAAAGCGGCTCTTAAAAGAGCCTTTGGGGTTTGTATGGCTGATGTAATTAGAGATTTAAGCGCGCTCTCCGCGGATGCGGCGGGCCAGCTGGATGTCTTTGGGCATGATGGTGACCCTCTTGGCGTGGATGGCGCACAGGTTGGTGTCCTCAAACAGACCGACCAAATAAGCCTCGCTGGCCTCCTGCAGCGCCATGACAGCGGAGCTCTGGAAGCGCAGGTCCGTCTTGAAGTCCTGAGCGATTTCTCTCACCAGACGCTGGAAGGGCAGCTTGCGGATCAGCAGCTCGGTGGACTTCTGATAGCGGCGGATCTCTCGCAGAGCCACGGTCCCGGGCCTGTAGCGATGGGGCTTCTTGACGCCGCCGGTGGCTGGGGCGCTCTTCCGGGCGGCTTTAGTAGCGAGCTGCTTCCTCGGGGCTTTACCGCCGGTGGATTTACGAGCCGTCTGCTTGGTTCTGGCCATTATCTCACAGTAGAAGTACTAGATCAAAATGTGAGAATAAGAACGCAAGGCTTGTTTTAAGTCTACAGCTGCCATGCGCTCATTGGACGGCGTAGAGTCAGTGGTTTTTGATTGGTTATTGTCTGGGGCCTCAAAATGACAGTTGACCAATGAATGTGCGTCTCCGGTTTTCAAACAAGAGGCGACAGTTTGTGGTTCCCGCCTAAATGTCCTGCATTCTTGTTCACTTTTGTATGAAAACAGAATAGGTGAAGTAGGTCTTAAATTTGTATGCCAGATTGTGATTTTTTTTTTTTATTAATACACATTCAACTATTGACATACTGGTAAACAAAAAAAATAAAAAAAAATTAGCCTGAATACGCTGCAAGACGCTTTGGATAAAAGCGTCTGCATAAATTATTATAACGATAGTACTGCAGAATTTAAATGCAATGGCATTCTACCGTTACTTTAAAATTGCTCAAGGACCACATTTCCACTAAATTATAGACATAAAACCATCATTGAAGAGAATTACACGGAATTTCAAATAAGTCATTTTTAAAATTCGTTTTATATAAAATAAACTTCAAACTGGTATCTCTCAAATATGATTATACCAGCTAAATGAAAAATCGCTCTCACATGGAGAAAATGTGTGGCTCTTAAAAGAGCCTTTGGTTTGAGAATAAACTTCACTCGGTTTACTTGGCTTTGGCGGGTTTCTCGGTCTTCTTGGGCAGCAGCACGGCCTGGATGTTGGGCAGCACGCCGCCCTGAGCGCTGGTCACTAGGCCCAGGAGTTTGTTCAGCTCCTCATCATTGCGCACCGCCAGCTGCAGGTGACGGGGGATGATGCGGGTCTTCTTGTTGTCTCTGGCGGCGTTTCCAGCCAGCTCCAGGATCTCAGCGGTCAGGCCGGACAATGGCACCTTTTTAGTTACACCCAGCGTCACTACCCACTCCTTCCCTGCAAATTTCAAGCCCCGGGATGCCCCCCGCTGCTTAGAGTAAAATCGTTCCCCTGCGCTGCACTGGGACGGCTCGCGGGAGAGCTCGTGGGTGATTCCCCTTTACATCATGAAGCAGATGTTCAAACTCCAGTCTGAACACCACTGGCCATGAGCTTTGGGCTCTGCTCTCACGGAGAATACAGAAAAACCGCAGCTCTCCCTGTTCGTTGCGTTTGTTTACTGGGAACTCTTGCCCGCACCAATATGGCGGACGCGTTGACGTATCGCAGCAACGGACCGAAACGGCCAATGAGGCGTCTAGGTATTTATATGTCTATGGTTATATCTACTTGGATTTAACCACAGCATGAGAACCGTGTAGACTCAACTCGCTCTGTTGAGTGTCCGTGTTCCTCTGCGAGCGACCAGTGCTTGTGTTTTCTCCTTTCATATTTTGAATAAAATTGGAGTTGTAAAATAGCTTAATGGAGTAAAAACAACGTATACAAAGAGTAGAGGCACTAAACATTATTTACAGACTAAAGATTGCTACAAGTGAACATTTATTTTAACCCTCAGATCAAACCCACGGCGTGTGCACGGTAACGGACAAGGTAACGTTACCTTTCATCTAATTTTGTGTATTAACCAGGGGCGGATCTACCGGGGTGGCACGGGGTGGCAGCTGCCACCCTAAGAAAAAGCGGTGCTTCATGTGGTACTTTTCAGATGAGAGAGTAACGCAAAATAATGGCAAAAACATGTCTTTTAAAGGGGTCATATGATGCTGCTAAACAGAACATTATTTTGTGTATTTGGTGTAATTAAATGTGTTTAT
>NW_015506541.1:17490-20716 GCF_001515645.1 Sinocyclocheilus grahami
AGAACATTATTTTGTGTATTTGGTGTAATTAAATGTGTTTATGCGGTTAAAGGTTCAAAAAACACATTATTTTCCACATACTGTACATTATTGTTTCTCCTCTATGCCCCGCCTTTCTGAAACGCGTCGATTTTTACAAAGCTCATCGGTCTGAAAAGCGAGGTGTGCTCTGATTGGCCAGCTATCCAGTGCGTTGTGATGGCCGAATATCTCAAGCGTGTGACGGAAATGTTATGCCTCTTACCATACTGTGATGCCCTGTCCGGCCGGAGCGATGAGACAAAAACATTAAAACCCATTAGAAACAAGGCATTCTCCAGTGGGGACATAATTACGGATTATAATGACTTATACTGTTTTTTTACGCGTTGCGTTGCATCGCGCTGCGTAAACATAAAACCATGTCTGCATTTGTGATCGGAGAAACTACAAACAACGAGCCCTACTCTACACTGCCCAAAAAACACGCTTTAAATATATAAAATATAAAAACTCTTTAAATATAAAAAACATACTTACAGTCTGTGAGTCAGAACTGCCGGCATTGTGGTCTACTCTACCAGGATCATGAAACAGTCCTCCATAAAATGTGCTGCACACATCTGAATATTTGGGTTGAACTGTTCTGGAACAGTGTTGTAAATACAACTTAACCACTGATTTCTAGTCGTGTCCATTTTTGGAAGACCAATCAAAGTAGTTTCGCTTTCACAAGGAAACACAGCATCACACACGGCAGCCTAGATTGAGCAGAGGCCGGGGGCTAGCGTGAGGAACGGCGGCAGGGTTAGAGTGAGCAGAGGCGCAGGCTTGAGAACGGCGCGGCCGGCGATTTCGACGAAGGAGCGTCCGGAAGGACATGTGACGACTCCGGGCTGGACTCCGCTTTTGCATTACTGCCTAAAAAGGTAACTAATTACATTGCATCCAGTGGGGACATAATTACGGATTATAATGACTTATACTGTTTTTTTACGCGTTGCGTTGCATCGCGCTGCGTAAACATAAAACCATGTCTGCATTTGTGATCGGAGAAACTACAAACAACGAGCCCTACTCTACACTGCCCAAAAAACACGCTTTAAATATATAAAATATAAAAACTCTTTAAATATAAAAAACATACTTACAGTCTGTGAGTCAGAACTGCCGGCATTGTGGTCTACTCTACCAGGATCATGAAACAGTCCTCCATAAAATGTGCTGCACACATCTGAATATTTGGGTTGAACTGTTCTGGAACAGTGTTGTAAATACAACTTAACCACTGATTTCTAGTCGTGTCCATTTTTGGAAGACCAATCAAAGTAGTTTCGCTTTCACAAGGAAACACAGCATCACACACGGCAGCCTAGATTGAGCAGAGGCCGGGGGCTAGCGTGAGGAACGGCGGCAGGGTTAGAGTGAGCAGAGGCGCAGGCTTGAGAACGGCGCGGCCGGCGATTTCGACGAAGGAGCGTCCGGAAGGACATGTGACGAAGACGGGATGGACTCCACTTCGTCCACGGTGAAAGCCGATCCGGCGATCCACAGCGCAAAGTTGTAGTATTTCCTCAGCAACCAGCACGGATCAGCTCCAGGCATGACAAAGCAGATATCGTCCTCTTTTGGAAAGACCAAACAAACTAGTTTCGCTTTCACAACGAAACACAGCGCTTTCACGACATGGCGGCGGCAACACCAATACTACAGCGAGAATAAAAGTTACGCCTTCTTTCTTTGTGTGAACATTTGGGCATTATGCAAATCTTCCCACATAGTGATGTAGATATTTTGGGGCGTGTTAGAACGAGCCGTTTTAGGTAGGCGTGGCTGACTTTTTTATAAAGAATATCTCTTTGGATTTGAGACTTTAGTCTTTGCAACTTTACAGATCTTCTTTATGCACCAATAGCTTGTAACACTTCAAAGAGAAAGGAAAACTTGAAGTCGCATCATATGACCCCTTTAATAACCTGCACAATGGTTGCACGCGCACGCAGCGTGCCAATGTAGTCGGCCTCATTAACAAATGACTCTTATGAACCGGATCTTTTTGAGTCAAAACCACAAAGTGCAGTTCACTAACGAATTGTTTTTACATTTGTTCGTGAATCAGATAATTACTGCTTTTCAGGTAACTCAGAAGTCCTCTGAGAAATCTAATCCCGTCCGGATATGTATGAGATTCATCACGTAATTGTTTGGTGATCCGATTCTCCGACCGCTCGCTCCACTTTCATCATGGATATAAGCTGTGACAATAACATGAAATCAATAAGATGCCGATCACGGAAACTAATAGCAGAGTTAGGTAAGAACGTCTCAGGTTACTTATGTAACCATGGTTCCCTGAGTAGGGAACGAGACACTGCGTCCTCTAGGGGTCGCTATGGGGAATGCCTCGTCGTGACCCGTGTCTGAAGCATACATTGAAAAAACACCAACTCGTTGGCCGGCGACAGCCATGACGTCACTACCGGTGCGACTATAGTATAAATAGGCGCCGGGAGCTACACATCATTCACTTCTTCGTCTGAAGCTTGCGTCCGCAGCATGGCAAGAAACCTAGAGTACGCAGTGTCTACTTATGTATGTCTTACATAAGTAACCTGAGCCGTTCCCTTTCATGGGAACTTCGAACTGCGTCCTCTAGGGGTCGCTATGGGGAACGGTATACCCACGCCACCATGCTGAGGGGAGTGCATGCCAGAACCATGGCAAGCACTAAGTAACAACTCTACCGTATTGCTATGGGAGTCGCTATGTGGATTTTAGAAAGTGGGCAAAGCATAACGTGCACACACTTGAAATACCGTTCTAGGGGTTCTCGTGGCTCTCCCGTGCCGTACCGTTGCCGGGCGGCAGCTGGGATTTTCGCTCGTCGGAGCTCACTGAGCCCTGAAGCACCGAGGGTGGCAGGGGTATCAATAAGCCTCCGTGAGGGCACTGAGGAGGATTGGGCACCGTATACTGAGGTGTTATTCTCTCCTCTCCAGGTGGGTTGCCCTCAGGGACCTGACAATGGTAGGACCATTTCGCCGAGGTCCTCTTAGACAAATAACGGTCCGCAGATCCGTTTTAGGTCTAGAAGACCCCAACTGAGAGCATCGCCCCGACCCCCGATCTTTCTGTGGAGGGGTGCGGGTTGCAACGCTCTGTTTTTGAGACTGGCGATATGAGGAGCTTTATGACTTGGGTTGCTGCTCGCTCAGCAGCCCCACCCCTGAGCAGGTCAGCCTGGTAT
>NW_015506541.1:23609-24590 GCF_001515645.1 Sinocyclocheilus grahami
CTGCCGCTCAGCAGCCCCACCCCTGAGCAGGTCAGCCTGGTATGCTTGTAACACCGCCATGGTGTGCAAACATGCGCCAGCCTGACCTACCGCCATATAAGCTTTCCATATAAGCCAGACTCGATGTAAGCCTAACGGGCCTGGTGGGAAGCTTCGGGGCCTTCAGGGACGATGCTGAGGATGGGGAGAGATAGCTCGCAAGCGTCTGCTCCACAACTGGCATCGCCCCATATACCTTATCATTAAGCCCCACGATGTTCTTTTGAATAATTCGAGACTGTGGGGCTGTAATACGGGATGAATACGGTTTCTCCCACGATCTTGACACCTCAGCATGGAGATCGGGGAAAACGGAAGGCCCCCGTCATGAAGGCTGTGATCTGGATCCAGAACATGCTCGTCTTATTATTTTTAGGACGAGCATCCTGTTCCTAGGCTGGCCAAACGATATTTTATTTTGGCGAATGCACGAAACACACCCCCCCATAATCACGAATCACACCTCATACGCGAGGGACTGTGGTGGCGAGTCCACAGTCTCCTCTGTCACGACACTCATCACATCCACCTCCTCAGAGGAAGATAGATGAAGCATCTGGCTCTCTCTCGGGGGGGAGAAACCGCAGCGCGGGCTTCCGAACCGTGAGAGAGAGAGCCGTGGATCTAGCGGGTGAGGACCGAGAAAAGGACGAGCCCGTCTCGGATCCCTCATCTAAATCCACCTGCGATCCCCACGACAACAGTCTGCGCTGTGCCTCGGCAACAGCGGGACCGCTGCCAGCGGGAACGCAAGCCTGGACGCTCTGATCAAACACAGCCAGGCGAGAGCGGAACATACGGAGCGAGAGCTCGCAGTGATGACAATCAGCTGCTCGAAAGCTGACCGTGCATGCTCCGCTCCTAAACAAACGACACACAAATCGTGTGTATCCCCTGCCGCCAGATATCGCGGGCAGGGAGAAACACAGCGTTTGTAATGCC
>NW_015506541.1:27932-34666 GCF_001515645.1 Sinocyclocheilus grahami
GGGCCTTCAGGGACGATGCTGAGGATGGGGAGAGATAGCTCGAAAGCGTCTGCTCCACCACTGGCATCGCCCCACATACCTTATCATTCAGCCCCACGATGTTCTTTGAATAATTCGAGACTGTGGGGCTGTAATACGGGATGAGTACGGTTTCTCCCACGATCTTGACACCTGAGCATGGAGATCGGGGAAACCGGAAGGCCCCCGTCGTGAAAGCTGTGATCTGGATTCAGAACATGCTCGTCTAATTATTTTTAGGACGAGCGTCCTGTTTCTAGGCTGGCCAAACGATATTTTATTTTGGCGCGAAACACACCCCATAATCACGAATCACACCTCATACGCGAGGGACTGTGGTGGCGAGTCCACAGTCTCCTCTGTCACGACACTCATCACATCCACCTCCTCAGAGGAAGATAGATGAAGCATCTGGCTCTCTCTCGGGGGGGAGAAACCGCAGCGCGGGCTTCCGAACCGTGAGAGAGAGAGCCGTGGATCTAGCGGGTGAGGACCGAGAAAAGGACGAGCCCGTCTCGGATCCCTCATCTAAATCCACCTGCGATCCCCACGACAACAGTCTGCGCTGTGCCTCGGCAACAGCGGGACCGCTGCCAGCGGGAACGCAAGCCTGGACGCTCTGATCAAACACAGCCAGGCGAGAGCGGAACATACGGAGCGAGAGCTCGCAGTGATGACAATCAGCTGCTCGAAAGCTGACCGTGCATGCTCCGCTCCTAAACAAACGACACACAAATCGTGTGTATCCCCTGCCGCCAGATATCGCGGGCAGGGAGAAACACAGCGTTTGTAATGCCATTCGCTCGCCATAGACTTTCTCATTATTTTATATATATGAGTGCTTGTGCGGACAGAAAACAGTAAATAGACAGACACATACACAGAGCACTACTGAAGAGCAGAAGCTGGTTTGCGCTCTGCTGGATGCGCTTTTATGCTTTCTGGTGCTTGCGTCACCCCGCTGGTGACGTCTCGCTGCTCCATTGGACGGATTTGACACGTGCATCAGAACGCGGTCACGCAAGGGCGTTCCCAAAGCGACTTCGACGCAGCTCGAGTTCCTGAAGGGGAACCATGGTTACATAAGTAACCTGAGACGTTAAACATTAGGTAGCAAAACTGATGACACCAATCAGAATCTCTGCATGCTAACAACGGAGAGAGCTCGAGCTGAGCCAATCATGATCTACAGGGGTTTTATACTTACACATACAGTATAATTACAGTACAGTACCAGTACATTAGATAGTGGAAATTTCACTATTCTATATGTACAGTAAACTGTAGCACATGTTGTATACCTTCAAACGTGTGACTGTCAAATTTTATTTGTAACCATTTTTTATGTGTACTGCATTTTTGCAGAACTGAGAAATGACTGCCTAGAGTTATAGCTAGTCTTGTGTCAGGAGACCAAGAAACTGCTATAGTACTGTATAATTTGGCCAAATGTGCAGAGGATGCTAAATTTACTTTTTTCATTTATTTTTTACTGTAGGCTACTGTATTGTGGTGCATGCTAAGTTCATGCAATTCTTTGGTATTTGAACTTTTCTAGTGCTTTTCATCTACTGCAAGATTACTTTACAGTAGTAAAATGAAAACTTTTTTTTTCCAAAAGTTAATTGCTGAATTATACTGTATCTGTGTCTGTAATTTCATTTATGTATACTGTTATAGACAAACGGAAAACTGTAATAACTAGATTGAAAGCTTGTCTTAAAGTCTTGTTTAAAAACGTAAATGGTTCGGTCAGTTAGATGCTCTAGATGTTTGCTAAAGTGTTGCTAGTTGGTTGCTAGGATATTCTGGGTGGTTGCTAGGCTCTTGCTATGCAGTTGCTGGGGTGTTGCTAGAGTATATGGTTGATAGAGTTTGTTCTGGGTGATTACAGACATTCCCACCTCTGTTAATAACAGAAAATCAAACATTGTTTTCAAAACTGATCCAGTTTCAGTGCTTTGATATTATTGTATTTCTTTCTAATGTCAGGAAATTCAAAAATATCTGTTGCTCTTAAACTTGCACTAAACGTGATTTATACCATCTAAGTAGCCTATGTAATTGTAATAGAACCGCATGTCTTCTTTAATGATACAAGCTCAGAAACATTTATAACCTGTTGAAGTTTTTTATGTTGTGTATATGTTGCGACTTGGTGCCATGATGGATATTGAAATGTTGTTATTTATTTTACATTTTAAACAGTATGGATGATTATTTAATGGTAATACAACATTTGTGAACACAACTGTGTATGTCAGACCATAAATCCCCAAAAACTATGCATGGGGGCTTGCTTTGGTGTTGCCACCCCTCATAGACCCCATGCCACCCCTTTGCCACCCTAAAAATAATTTTCTAGATCCGCCCCTGATATTAACTGTGGTAAATATTTGAATGTGTCATCCGTGTTTTTAACAAGTACTTTGGCAGTGTCTTTAATGAAAGAAACATCGCTGAGGGAGTTGCGGAGGTTTATATTCAGACGTTGTTTTGGTCAGTTTGAAGCACACGACACATCTGTCTGTCCTTCATATCCGGTCACTGCTGCTTTCCACGTTTCACTGCTTTATTGATACAAAACCCCCGATTAAAGCTCAAACTCAGCACCTGATCGCATTTGTCATTACAGAGGTTTTTTTTTTTTTTGTATGAACTGATGAATAAAACAAATTAATTTATCGGTACTGTGTGCAAGCGTTTGTTTCAATATCAAATGGAAGCAGATCATTTCTTTATATCACAGGTCATTCACTTGCTGGAGGGGGAATGGAAATGTATTTTCCATATATATATACTTTATTGTTATCAAATTAAACAGATGACATGTTTAGACATAGGCCTGTTTTGGACAGAGTTACTGTTTTGGATGAAGCACAGGGAAACCAATAAATAAAAATCTATTACATGTCCATCTTTATCTTGAGTCATTTTCTGACGATATGCGTCAAACTTTTAAAGCTCATACAAACAGCCAGTTGTCTCCTTCTGATTAAATATATCACACTTATGTCACACTGACAGGAATCAATGTTGATTAAAAACCCTAAAATTCAAACAGCATCACAGTCAAATCAGACAACAAGAAGGCAGCAAACATGAGTAAAGGTTGCAATTTACATTATCTGTCAAATATTTTTAAACAAGTAGTTTAAACAGTGGATATTAATTGATATTACCAAATATTTGACCAAAATTTGGGGCATGGCCTAATGCAGTGGTCGGCAACAGGCGGCCAAAACTGGCCCGCCAGCAATAATATCTGGCCCGCGCCCGCAGACAGATTATTTTGATAGCGGCTGGTTCTGAAATAGATCTGTCATGACAGCAACAGTTACTCAATCAGAGTATGTGAGCGGAGCGGTGTGATTTTGACAGGAGCGAAGAGTGGATTTTTAAAAGTCGGAGCATCGTGGTTTTCACTCGCTCCACCACCGCTCCATCACAAGTACAATTCATGCCAACAGCCCGTAATATAACTGCCTATTTAGCAAGAATTCACATGTTAAACATATTTAGCTAGCTTGATAGAGATGGATCACTCAAATCAGAAAGACTGTGAAGGCTATGACGGCTATGGACATGAGCAGGAAGTTATAGACAGTTCCTAGGGAATTTGTTTGTTCCTATACTGAATATTTTCAGCTGAAAGCATGATTTAAACAAGTACTACAACACTTATTCACTCTGCTGTCATTTTATTTATTTTATTTTTTGATAAATTAACCTCAGGGACTGAGAAGAGGCCCTTGAGCAAGACACCGAAGCCCCAACTGCTCCCCGGGCTCCGCAGCAATATGGCTGCCCACTGCTCCGGGTGTGTGTTCACAGTGTGTATGCACTTGGATGGGTTAAATGCAGAGCACAAATTCCGAGTATCACCATACTTGGCCACACATCACTAAAAAAGATTATCATGTCATTTTTCTGTTTAAGGCACACGTCAACCCACGTCAGCACCCACAGCGACTGTCAGAGGCCTGAGAGCGGAAGACTGTATGTGAATTGTACTTGTAGAGTTGAATATCAACAAAGACTTTTGCTCTCCTGTCCCAAACCCATCTTCCTTTTGGAATTCCAATGTTGCGATACAATAGTCTGGATAGTCACACAATATAGCAACCTGAACCACTGTAGTGAAACTATCCTTACATTTTCATGGGACTGACAAACCCATTATTGGTTTAAAATGGAATAAAATCACATATATGTTTCATGTAAAAAATACAGAAAGATCTCCATTGTAAAGACCCCCTCTAATATTATCACACTTAGACAAAGGCCACACAGAGATGGCATGAGATGACAACAGCAGATGATAAATCACTCACACTGACCCCCAGTCACTTACGCATCTCACCACTCATTTTGCACTGATGAATTCTGGTTAAAGTGGCCGTGGACCAGACATGATTCAATTACCCATAAACAGATGGTTGCAAAATCATTCAGAAATTTTAGTAACATTTGTGGCTTCATACTTCCCTTTTCTCACATTCTGAGACAGTCAACAACATTTAGTCAAAATACCTCAGTTTGGTATTTTTTTGGATCAGACTCTGTTGATCTTCTCCTTGATTCCTTTAACTAAAAAGTTAAGAATGTTATTGATGATATCAGCTTGGAGAAAATCAACAGCAGTACAGAGTATGAAAAGCTGAGCGGATGTGGTGGAAGACGAAACTTGAAATTCACTATAGCATCTATAAAGACAGCCTTCATGCTTTCAGTGTGGAACTAGCCACAGCTAGACAGTAACTTAAACAACGAGCAATTATAGACCAATATCAAATCTTCCTTTTATAGGCAAGATTATTGAAAAATTTATTTTTAATCAGCTGAACAAATACTTAATGTCACGAATCCGGTCCATGAACTTCCAATTTCATTGACTCTCGCACTACACACTGTTGCACATCACCCCGGACTACATTTCCCATCATGCATTGCACTGATTGCACTCAACACGGATTGCACACAGCTGTTTACTTAGCCTTAGCCTTAGCCTTAGCCTTAGCCTTAGCCTTAGCCTTAGCCTTAGCCTTAGCCTTAGCCTTAGCCTTAGCCTTAGCCTTAGCCTTAGCCTTAGCCTTAGCCTTAGCCTTAGCCTTAGCCTTAGCCTTAGCCTTAGCCTTAGCCTTAGCCTTAGCCTTAGCCTTAGCCTTAGCCTTAGCCTTAGCCTTAGCCTTAGCCTTAGCCTTAGCCTTAGCCTTAGCCTTAGCCTTAGCCTTAGCCTTAGCCTTAGCCTTAGCCTTAGCCTGCCTGTCTCCCTCCTTTGGTTTTGATCTTCGCCTGTTTTCCTGGACTTCTCACTTTAGCCTTGCCCCTGTGACTCTGTCTGCCTATCGTCGACCCACGCTAGCCCTAGGATTATTCTTGTGTCTTGCCCGCCATATTCCTGGTTGCCACTGTTTACCCTGCCTGTCTTATGACCATGTCTCTGTCTTCTCCAAATAAAGCTTTGCATTTGGATCTGCACGTCTCACGTCTCGTCAGCCCAGTTACACTTAAACTCAATTTAAATACTCTAAATACGTTTTTAAATACTTAAAAATGGATACCTGGACAATTTTCAATCTGGTTTCCGACTGCATCACAGCACAGAGACAGCGCTCATTAAAATAATAAATGATATTCGATTACATTCTGATTCTGGCAAAATATCAGTGCTGGTACTACTAGATCTCAGTGCTGTGTTTGACACTGTCGATCATAACATACTACTAGAGAGACTGGAAAAATGGGTCGGGCTTTCTGGGATGGTACTCAAATGGTTCAGGTCATTCTTAGAAGGGAGAGGTTATTATGTGAGTATAGGAGAGCATAAGTCTAAGTGGACATCCATGACATGCGGAGTCCGACAAGGCTCGATTCTTGCACCGCTCTTGTTTAGCCTGTATTATATATGCTCTCACTAAGTCAAATAACGAGAAAGCACCAAATTACCTATCACAGCTAGTCAGGAATCTTGGTGTGATTCTGGAGACAGACCTTAGTTTCAGTAGTCATGTCAAAGCAGTAACTAAATCAGCATACGATCATCTCAAAAACATTGCAAGAATTAGATGTTTTGTTTCCAGTCAAGACTTGGTCAAGACTTGGAGAAACTTGTTCATGCCTTTATCACCAGCAGGGTGGACTATTGTAATGGTCTTCCCACCGGCCTTCACAAGAAGACCATTAGACAGCTGCAGCTCATCCAGAACACTGCTGCCAGAGCACAAAATCTGAGCATATCACACCAGTCCTCAGGTCCTTACACTGGCTTCCAGTTATTTTTAGGATTGATTTTAAAGTACTTTTACTCGTTTAGAAATCACTCAATGGCCTAGGACCTAAATACATAGCAGATATGCTCACTGAATATACAGTAAATCTAACAGACCACTCAGATCATTAGGATCGAGTCAGTTAGAAATACCAAGGGATAGGAGAGCATAAGTCTAAGTGGACATCCATGACATGCGGAGTCCGACAAGGCTCGATTCTTGCACCGCTCTTGTTTAGCCTGTATTATATATGCTCTCACTAAGTCAAATAACGAGAAAGCACCAAATTACCTATCACAGCTAGTCAGGAATCTTGGTGTGATTCTGGAGACAGACCTTAGTTTCAGTAGTCATGTCAAAGCAGTAACTAAATCAGCATACGATCATCTCAAAAACATTGCAAGAATTAGATGTTTTGTTTCCAGTCAAGACTTGGTCAAACTT
>NW_015506541.1:34831-50431 GCF_001515645.1 Sinocyclocheilus grahami
AAAATCTGAGCATATCACACCAGTCCTCAGCTCCTTACACTGGCTTCCAGTTATATTTAGGATTGATTTTAAAGTACTTTTACTCGTTTAGAAATCACTCAATGGCCTAGGACCTAAATACATAGCAGATATGCTCACTGAATATACAGTAAATCTAACAGACCACTCAGATCATTAGGATCGAGTCAGTTAGAAATACCAAGGGTTCACACAAAACAAGGGGAATCTGCTTTTAGCTAATATGCCGCCCGCAGTTGGAATCAGCTTCCAGAATAGATCAGATGTGCTAAAACATTAGTCACATTTAAATCTAGACTCAAAACTCATCTTATTAGCTGTGCATTTATTGAATGAGCACTGTGCGATGTCCGAACTGATTGCACTGTATTTTATGTATTTATAATCATTTTCGATTTTTAACTGTCTTAAAATCTTTTTACATAAATGTTTTTATCATTTTTTAAGTTTTTAAATTCCTTGTTTTATTTTTGTGATTATTTTACTTTCTTTTATGTAAAGCACTTTGAATTACCATTGTGTATGAAATGTGCTGTATAAATAAACTTGCCTTGCCTTGCCTTATTTGACAAGTCTGACGATAGGTTTAAAAACGATTCGCATAAAGCCGCGATTTAGATCCAGCACTAAAATAAATCCCTTCTCATTCAGTCTGATGTAGCTTTGTATCCCACCCTAACAAACCATCAGTATAAAGTCCATGAATGAACATGTCTGATGAGAGTTTTGTATGTTCTTATAAGTTGTGTGTGTGTGTGTGTGTGTGTGTGTGTGTGTGTGTGTGTTGATTACACACACACACTAAATTATATCACTTGTTAATAAATAATCTTCCATATTCTCAAAAATGATCACAAAAGACAGGATGACACATTTTACAGGGGAGTCATTGTCTTCCTTATTTGTAGGAAGTGTTGAGTATAAAACAGTCTGTGTGTTTGACTGTCATTAATAGATCAGTATGGCGCTCAGTCTACTTCCTCTAATGCTCTGTGAGTATAATTTCCTCAATTATGCATTAATTTCTTATTTTGTGTAATGATGTAGTGAATCAGTGTTCATCTGTATTTCATCGTCTTATGCATTTAATATGTTTACATTCACATTGATACCCTTACCAAAAAGTAGTATACTTCAAGTTTATTTTAGTAAGTATACTTAAGTAAAGTTCAAGTATATTTTTAGGTATACTTTATGTAGTAAGTATACAAATATCAGTGTACTAGTAGTATACTTGTAAGTGTACTATTTCAATACTCCTTGGGACTAAAAAAACAAATAGACAACACTTTGAACAAAAAGCTGAAAAAAGACTATGAATTGGATTCAGAATTATAATCAAAACGAAGATAAAGTTGATCAACACCCCAAAGCTTGACAGTCATTACTACCTCTTCATTGGTCGACATTTTATTCCATAATGTTACATAGTTTTGATGCTGTTTTATGTCTGATGATCATGTTAGATTACATGTGGAAGCATCTGTTGTTTCGGTTTCTTCTTCTCTTGTGTTTTTTGGAAATTCTGTCCAGAAGATGTGTACTAGCGCTCCCTACAGTATAACAATGAAAACACGGATTC
The DNA here is from genome assembly GCF_001515645.1 of Sinocyclocheilus grahami. Taxonomy (NCBI): domain Eukaryota; kingdom Metazoa; phylum Chordata; class Actinopteri; order Cypriniformes; family Cyprinidae; genus Sinocyclocheilus; species Sinocyclocheilus grahami. The sequence continues at coordinate 36,432 of NW_015506541.1, forward strand.
TAGGAGCACAATTATAGTTAAAATATATTTAGACTTTTTCTAAGTATAAGTCAAGTATACTTAAATGTAATTTTAAGTATATTTCTGAGAAGTGCATAAAGCCCATTTCTGTGAAGTACATAAAAAGTAGACTAAAATATACTTTCCTATTTTTAGTTTAAAAGAAGTATACTAATAGCACACTTGAATAAACATATTTTTCGTAAGGGTATTCTTAGCAATGCACATAGATGTTGTCTTCAATCTTTCACCCTGCTTCAGAATAGAGATAGATTGATCTGATTTGATAGAATAGAGAAGATAGAAAGAGTTGAGCCGAGCAATTCTGCTCATTAACAATATAAAACTGGTCTAAAATCTGTTGTATCAAAATACCATTGACACTGTCTGTAGTTGCTATTTTGAATTAGTCTCCTATAAAAGAGCTAATTTCTCTCTAAAACTTTTAATCAGTGTAAACTATTCAAATGGCGATTCAAACTATGCTTTTCTCGTGGAATTCCTTTCAAAAGCTTTTGAAGATATTCATGTAGTTCTATTTAGAAGCAACTAAATCTAATAATTAATCAATAAATGTCTCTTTTCACTTTTCAGTGCTGATTTCAAACATCCGCCCTGCACACACTCAAGGTGATTTATATATTTCTTCAAATATTCACCCATATAATGCATTTATATTATGATACCAAATATAATGCATATACATTATGATCTTAAAGATAATAACATGTTAAGAGAGGCTTTTATTTACAGAGAAAAAAAGGTGGTTGTAAAGAAAGTGAGTTTATTGTTCTCATCATGCAGGGCAAGAGGCTTCAGAGGAACAGATCAGTGTTTACAATGTATTGCACCATTCCTGGACAAAGACAAGAAATAAACACTGATACACGTGTAGATGTGTAGATTATTGTGGCTTCTTTGGATGTTTTAGCATAACTTCTGTTTGTTCGGTTCTTATAGAGGCACCTAAACCTCGTCTGACTGTTCAGCCTGAACCATCACAGATATTCAGAGGAGAGACTGTCACTCTCACATGTGACATACAGGGGGAAGATTGGACATACACATGGCAGTGTGGAGATGAACAGCACAACTCTGGGGAGAAAGAGTTCAAGATCACTGTACAGCTCAAACAGTCATGCAAGTGTAAAGGCTGCAGAGAATCATTCTGCTCTGAATGGAGTGATGTTGTGACTCTGAGTGTTTTGGGTGAGTGATCATCACTGATACACATCAGGATCTTGCTTAAATGCATAAACAATGAATTGACTCCAACTGAGAAAAAACTACTAGTAAACATTTAGAGCAACTCAGTCTCACGGCAGTTCATGACATAGTCACAACATTTAATCTATTGATTCTGGGTTATTTATATTAAATATTTCTTAATTTTGCCTTGCCCGTCAACTTATGACTTTGTCATTATGAGTAATATAATTGTATGGCTGTTTTATGCTCTTCTAACATGAGAGGTCTCATAAAGACGACACATGAAGACACAAATCCTGTGAGACATGGCTCCTCAGATTGGGTGCTGAACTCACTTGGGTGCTCAACTTTCAGTGTTACAATTATAGGAAGCATTTTATTATCAGCCAAATTTCCATATGGCAGTAACATGAATAATGTAATACACGTTATGTGGTTAGTTAATGTCAGGTATTGAGATTAAGCAGACACAATTAACATTCAGTCTGTCTAACATACAGCATCTACAGTAGAAACAACCCAGTCTCAATACAAATACCAGAAATGCAGTGATAGATGATGACTCATGAAGTAGTAATGATGTATCATGAAATATTTACAGACAAGCCCAAATTAACTGTAAAGCCCCAGAGTTCAGTGTTCACTGGAGACACAGTTACTCTCATCTGTGATGAGGGACGATCAACTGGACGGACAATTTACTGGTTCAAAAACTTTCAGAGAATAAAAGCTGGTTCTGAAACAGAAACACTGAGAAAAGTGAGAGTCTCTGATGGAGGAAGATATGCGTGTACTGTAGAAAAAAAGACCACACAAAGCCAAGGAGTCGTGCTAACAGTAGGAGGTCAGTGCTATTTTTACAAGACAATCTGATTTTCAGTTTACAATAATATTATGAAGATTAATTTTCCCCATCCACAATATCATGTGCTGTCGGTTAAAGTAAACTTCAGTTTATTTTGCACAGAGAGACCCAAGCCTGTAGTGCGTGTCCAGCCTGATGGACGTGTGTTCAGAGGACAGACGGTCACTCTCACATGTGACATACAGGAGACAGACGTCACCAGCTGGAGCTACAGCTGGAATAAAGATGATTCAGTGATTAATGTCAGTCAATCGCAGGAATACCGGATCAGTTCTGTTAGCGAATCTCACACAGGTAATTACAGCTGTACTGGAAGAGAAACAGGAGGATCACGATACTCACACACCAGTGATAAAGTTACACTGACCGTATCAGGTGAGTGTGTTTATATCTGTTCACATCACTCTGACTACATGAGCAAAAATGTCTATAAATAACAAATAAGAAACCTTAACCAACATGTTTAATGTTTAAAGTAATGTGCATTGATTCATGCTCCGCTACTTATTTACTTTATATCATATGTAGTAAATCTGCAGATAAATAACTTAAACAAAAGCTATTTTAATAAATAAATGGGTTTACTTCAGGCTAAAACATGTCACAATCAAATTGCAGATGATGAGCTACAAGGGTAGCTAACTTGACCAACTTGATTAATTTGACCTACTGACCTTTTATTTTAAAACATCAGGATCTTCAGGACTAGAGTTTTCCGAAGCTCATGCTCTGATAATTGGAGTGATTGCAGGACTGAGTGTCACATTTCTGCTCATGTTCTTACTGGCCCTGCTGTGGTGCTGCAAACACAACAAAGGTTCATCTCATCTCTTTAAATCAGCATAGACTACTTATACAGACGGTCTTAACTATAATGACCTTTGGAAGCGTTTTATGGTTAAAGATAATTTTATATAAATATCTGTCATAATCTGAGGACAGGAAAGCTGTTTGTGAATCATTCCTGAGGTTTCTCTGTGTTTGAGTAGGTGCAGGATCTCCGTCTCCCTCTACTGAGCATCAACTAAAATAGTAGCCATCATTAGTTTAGAACAAAAAAATAAACTCAGTAAATACAAACAACTGAAAAACTAAAACCAGAAAAAGAGAGGAAAATGTCTCTCATTCATTATTTTTTAAATGCAGACATATGGACCTTCTGATGTAAAGATTGACCTGAAATCAATGAATGAATTTAAGAAAGAAAACCAATGTATGACACCAAACCTGCTGAGATGTCTTTTGCAGTTGTTTGTTGTAACATAATACAGGAAAATAAATGCATGTATAATAAGATAAATGTGAAATAAATGTATGAGCCACTCTTGTCATCTGTTAGGAAAGGAGAGATCTGACACTGTTTACTCCAAACTGAAGATTTAAGGTGAAATAAACTAAAAACAATGCAAAATATCATAATATAAGGCACTTACGAAGATACATGTTTTATACTAGTGAATTAATTTGTATAATTTCAGGTTCTGTTGATGGATCTATATGATGAATGCTCAGACAACTTTCATCAGCATTAGAATTAAAAAAATTTACCAACAGTTGGTGAATTGGATATATTACCCATAATTATGAATCTTATTGTTTAAATTATTAATCATAACATGCATATATTCATAATCCATGACATTTTAAATCAAGATTTGTGTCACCACAACACATGATCCTTCTAACCGCTGATACAGTACCACTGGGTACATATTCATCTTACATAACTGTTGCATTACTAATATGTCTTTCAGAATAATGAATATTATAAGAAAATAGCAATAGGCTTATGTTCCTGTATTAATCTATCCTCTCGCTGTCCAATAGATATGATCATAGAGACGATTTGATTGTTTCATCTATATTTACAATCCATGTACACAATGCATATTGTGTTTTTGATAGTCTTGCATCTTCTTTTGGTATTTACTGTGTGTTTGTCTTCTTGCTCTTGCTTTAATCATGTATGTTAATAAAATGTATTTTCCATTCAAGTTGTAAGAACTAAATAAAGCACTATATCACTTGTGAAGTGAAACTAACTAAACACTGCATTGTGTTTTTTCTAAAACATCAGGATTATTTGGTTGTCTTGACACTGCTTTGTCTCATGCTGTAGTATCACAGGGTTACAATTAGCATGAAATGCCCATATAATCAGAGCTTTAGACTCTTTTTATTATCTGAAGACCTTGATTACTTTGGTTTGGGTGTGTTTAATTAGAGTTGGACTAAACTCTGCAGGATAGTGGTCCTCCAGGAACAGTTTTGGACACCCCTGCCTTAAATGAAATAGAATGAGTGCAGTAAACAAATAACAAATGATCAAAATAACTACTCTGCAATTGCCTTTATTTTACAAAAATAAAACTGTTTAGTATTACATTACAATTTCCATCTCCATTCCGAACTAAACAGTAACTCAGCCCAGAGAGATCACTGTGCACAGTATGCTATTTATTTGTTTTTTGTTTGTTTTATTTCTATTTTATTTGCCAAAATATGCAACCACGGGATACTACATAAAGATAATGAGATAAAGAATGCCACTATAATGTAATTGCATTCAAATTGACTTTTAATTTCTAGTGTAAGGAATAAACTAGAGAATATATGTGCTGTGATTTTTAACATTACATTTTTAAAATGATGACATTTTTAAACAATGGGATTAAAAATGCAAAATTACAGTTTTTTCAGAGATGACAACTCAGCTCGATGTTACTTGCTGTATTAAACATGCTACACAATGAGGTCACAGGACCACAACATAGGACTGTTTGAAATGTATATCATTACACTCTTAAAAATAAAGATTCTTATGATGGTTCCATGAAGAATATTTCCATTCCACAAAAGGTTCTTGTCCTCTAGGGGTCGCTATGGGGAACTCCTCGTTGTGACCCGTGTCTGAAGCATACATTGAAAAAACACCAACAACACGTTGGCCAGCGACAGCCATGACGTCACTACCAGTGCGACTATAGTATAAATAGGCACCGGGAGAACACATCATCCTCTTCTTCGCCTTCACTGACTGTTTTGTTTGAAGCGTGCATTTCCGTGGTAAGAGCGATCTTCCTTTTCTTCCTGATCTCCATACAGAGATCGAGAAGGAATGGAAGAGGACGTTTTCCTCACGCATCCATCGATTCCAGCATACGAGTTATGCCAACATCGAGGCGATGCGCGAAAACGGCTATGAGAAGATGCCCACTGTAGAAGAGATGCTGGCCAGCTATCTCTCTATACAGTAGGTGAGACGTCCTCTCTTAAAACTCCCTCCTTGCCATCTAAGCCCCATCAGGATGCATCTCGATTTGAATGGCAGGGCATACACAGCAGCAGGTCAGGCTGTCGCTTCGTTGCACACAATGGCGGTGCTCCAGGCATATCAGGCTGACCTGCTGAAAGACCTGGATAAAGGCGAGGGCCTTTCTCCCGATGAGGTAGCTAAGTTGCACCGCACCACGGATCTCGCTCTCTGTGCTACTAAGCAGGCCGCCTCTGCTGTGGGCAGGTCCATGGCGGCTATGGTAGTGACGGAGAGACATCTGTGGGTGAACATGGCAGATATTGGGAAGAAAGAGAGGGGCTTTCTTCTCGATGCTCCGGTTTTGCCTTCCAAACTTTTTGGTACCTCCGTTGAGACAGTGGTCGAGAAGTTCAGGGAGGCAAAGGCGCGCTCAGCGACCTTCAAATCCTTTAATCCACGAAGGTCCAGGTCTGAGCCTGAAAAACCCAGGGGTCCTGGCCCATCTCGGTTTGAGGATCAGAGATGGGCACAGAAGGCTAGTGTCGCAGCTCGCGCTCCTCCCCCGCCTGCGGGTTGGAGGAATCGCGGGTCAAAGGGAGGTAGGCAAGACCTAAGGGATGTGATCCAGAAAAGGCGTCAGCGCTTTCGTTCGGATCAGAGTGATACTTGAGTACTCATTTCCTTCGGGGGTTTTACATCTGCCCTTATCTCCCCCTTCCTAATTCCCCTGTAACCACCATATCTCCACCTGTCCGAAGTTAGATGGGAACTTCCTGCATTGCAGTCTCCTATGCTGGACCTATGATGTTTTGGTTGGTTCTATGGCTTCATAGTGACCACCTTACTGATGGTCTGGACTAGAGACTTCTTCGGGTTGCTTTTTGAACAGGGCTCCGGCGCGGGAACCATGGTGGGCGAGTACGATCCATTTCTAAAGATATATATATATATATATATATATACAGTGGGGAAAAAAAGTATTTAGTCAGCCACCAATTGTTAGGTGACCAAATACTTATTTTACCGAGGAATTTACCAATTAATTCTTTAAAAATCCTACAATGTGATTTTCTGGATTTTTTTTCTCATTTTGTCTCTCATAGTTGAGGTATACCTATGATGAAAATTACAGGCCTCTCTCATCTTTTAAAGTGGGAGAACTTGCACAATTGGTGGCTGACTAAATACTTTTTTGCCCCACTGTATATGTATACTGTATATGTGTGTGTGTGTCTGTGTGTGTGTTTGTGTGTGTTTAGTGCGCTGGTGGTTGTGTGTATAATCCATCTGCTAGCTTTCTTTGCAGTGTTTTCCAGGACCTGTGTGTTTCTGTCCTTTTTCTAGGGTATGTCCTCGGTGAGCACCACCCTCTGCTGGATTCACAAACCGGGTGCTCGACTTGCAGTGTTTACTTCACTCGTTGATATGGTGTCCAGACGGTATGATAGCCTGGTTTCGGCTTCATGCTTCCTGGATCATGCGGCCAGGTCACAGGCTTCTGCAGGAGCCTTCTTGATCATCAGGCCCCCGGCACGTCACTGCAAAATTTCCTGAACTTCCGGGCTGGGCTTCTGCTTTCAGGCTGCCCTGTCTGGTACACAGTATCTAGGTCGCCCTGAGGGGCTTCCTGGTCACCAGGATATCCCCTCTTGCTGAGGCATTGACCGGGAAGTATAGGTGGCATTTGCGAGAACCTTCTTGTGTAATGCTGTCTCAGGCAGTGCTCCCCTCGCCTTAGAGGGTTGTATTTGAGCTAGCTTCTCCCGTTTGGCTCAGTACTTCCGGGTATCTGTGAACAGATGCTTGGGAAGCTCTTAAATCCATGTTATGGTAAGTGCACATGCCAAGCTTTGTGCACTTTCTGAAATCCACATGGAGGTAAGTGTGCACGTTGAACACTTTGCGCACTTTCTAAAATCCATATAGTGGTAAGTGGGCACTCTGAGCACTTTGTGCACTTTCTAAAATCCACATAGTGGTAAGTGTGCACATTATACTTTGCGCACATTTCTGAAATCCTGTATGGTAAGGGTTACACGTTATTAGCCTCGTTCCCTTTCTCTGAGTTGGTTTAGACCCTGGTACCTTGGGCTCCACTCAACCAGTGTGTCTCTATTGACACACTTTTGAAGTATTGCTCCCCTCACCATTGAGGCTTATTGTGAGCATGGTGCTTTCTTTCGAGCGTTTGAATTCTCTGCCTTCTGAGGAGTTGGATTCCTCGCTCCGTGGGCTGTTCTCATGGTAGTGTTTAGCAGTGTTCCCTTTTATCAAAGTAACTGCTAGCTGTTCCAGCTTGGAACATGTTGTAGGTCGAGCACCCTCTCGATTGAGAGCTGGGTGTTTGCTCCCTCAACAAGAGATTTACTGCTAGCCACTCCAGCAGTATACCTTAGATTGAGTTGATGACTTCTCAAACATAGTGTTTTGGGATGCACCATTTCCATCTATGGGCTGCTCTTTCAGAGTGCCACGAGGGCCCCTTAAAATGGTATTTTTAAATCCATGTTATGGTAAGTGTGCACGTGAAGTCTTTGTACACTTTCTAAAATCCACACTGTGGTAAGTTCGCACGCTAGTACCTTGCATTCTTTCTAAAATCCTGTATGGCGAGGGCTTTGCGTGGTAGCTTCGTGCCCTTTCTTGAGCTGGATAAGCCCTGGTTCCACCTTGGGCACCACTCCACATTGTATCCTCCGGATACCCACTTTTAACAGGGTGTTGCTACTAGGGGTCTGTTGAGACAGTTTGTTCAGCATATGCAGAGAATGCGGTAGCCCCTGTGTGACAGGCCAAGACTTAGTATGATTCTAGACTTTTGGTTGTATTCCCTTAAAGGAATCTATTCCTGATTCCAAGCCTTGAGCTCTACCCCGGGCCCAGGAGTTCTGGCCCTAACAGGTACGTTTTGGAGTATGTAGCCTAGACCTTTGGCCGTAGGGGATAATGTCACTGACAGCCGTCTTAACATCCCAGGGGTAACTCCCATGGCTATGGTAGAGTTGGTACGTAGTGCTCGCCATGGTTTTCTGGCATGCACTCCCCTCAGCATGGTGGCATGGGTATACCGTTCCCCATAACGACCCCTAGAGGACGCAGTTCGAAGTTCCCTTGAAAGGGAACGTCTCAGGTTACGCATGGAGTCCCTGAGACACTGCGTCCTCTAGGTTTCTTGCCATGCTTCGGACGCAAGCTTCAGATGAAGAAGTGGATGATGTGTTCTCCCGGCGCCTATTTATACTATAGTCGCACCAGTAGTGACGTCATGGCTGTCGCCGGCCAACGTGTTGTTGGTGTTTTTTCAATGTATGCTTCAGACACGGGTCACGACGAGGCATTCCCCATAGCGACCCCTAGAGGACGCAGTGTCTTGTTCCCTACTCAAGGAACCATGGTTACATACGTAACCTGAGACGATTTAATTTGTGAACTTATCGGCTACTGTTTTTAATAGTTAACTTTTTACTATTTTTGAATTATTCGGTTCATTAGTCATCCAAGATCGGTGAATATTGGTCACAGACACAGAGATTTACTTAAAATTTTACCACGCTGACCACTAAAAACTCCCACAGATCATGTTTTAAGGCCATTTCATTGTATATCACATCTTATTTTGACGTAACAAAGTAGTTATATCTAAGTATTTGAGTTGTTTACTTACTTTTGTTGTTTACGCCATTACATTGTTAATTCAACTGATTCGCGAATGGAACGCGCATGAACACAAGAGGCAGGATTTATCGCATGAACGAATCACAGCCGAACATAATCAGTCAGATCCAATCATATCGTGATGGAGGCATTGTCTCCTCTCTCATGATTTCCCCCCATTCATTCTCAATTACCCCCCACCAAACTCACCGCAGCTTTAGGGGGTCTGTTAAAAGTGAATGGGCTCAGGGGGAGGCCATTTTTTCTTTTTTCTTAAAAAAAAGAAAAAGAAACAACAACACAACAGCTATTTACATTATAGGTTTTTATTTAGTATTGTGTTATTGTTTTATTTTTAAATTATATATATATATATTATATATCATTTGAAAAATAAAATGAAATAAAATTTGAAGGCCTGATGTGCTTATGTTATGTATAAACAATATTATTGATGGGAAAGGAGTCAGTTAGGCCACACTTGGGTAAGGCACTAAATTAGCAAATAACCAAGTCATCGTATTAAGCTCCTCATCAACAGCGATCATAATGGAGATGAAGCACTATTAACTCTCATCATATTTGGTTAAATTTGAAGAAAGCAGTGGCAATGTGAAAACCAAAGATTATCAGTGATCTGAAAGCTTTTTCAGGCGAGGAATGAGCCAAGACTGCAGTAGAGAGCTGACAGAAGCTTCTACGCACTTATAGGCACCATTTATATGTGGTTTTAAAGGTCCTCTGAAGTGCCTTGAAACATGCAGCGTTATTCAATGTAGTGACGTAATTTCAACTGAAACAGGAAGACAGGGCGGGACATATCGAGCAGCCCCGCCCCCTTTTTAAAATAGCCAATAGGATTTTGTTTATATCTGCTCGGGTCAGAGCAGTGTTGCCAACTTAGCAATTTTGTTGCTAAATTTAGCAACTTTTCACACCACCCTAGCAACTTTTTCGGTTACACTTTATTTCGATAGTCCACTTTAGACATTCTACTAACTATAAGTAACTTTGTAACTACATGTTAACTACATGTCAACTAATTCTCATTAATTTGCAACTACATGTCTACTAACTCTCAGAGTAGACTCTTAGGGTAGGTTTAGGGTTAGTAGAATAAGTTGACAAAGAAAGAGTTAGAAGATATTAAGCAGACAGTCTACTAATACTCTACTAACTGCTAGTTGACATGTAGATGCAAAGTTACTTACTGTTAATAGAATGTCTAAAGTGGACTATCGAAATAAAGTGTTACCACTTTTTCTTCCAAAAGCACCTAGTAACAAATGTAGCTAATTTTAAAATGTATTTGGCAATTTTTTAGCAACTTTTGATAAGTGACTCAAACGATAAAATATCGAGCAGCCCCGCCCCCTTTTTAAAATAGCCAATAGGATTTTGTTTATATCTGCTCGGGTCAGAGCAGTGTTGCCAACTTAGCAATTTTGTTGCTAAATTTAGCAACTTTTCACACCACCCTAGCAACTTTTTCGGTTACACTTTATTTCGATAGTCCACTTTAGACATTCTACTAACTATAAGTAACTTTGTAACTACATGTTAACTACATGTCAACTAATTCTCATTAATTTGCAACTACATGTCTACTAACTCTCAGAGTAGACTCTTAGGGTAGGTTTAGGGTTAGTAGAATAAGTTGACAAAGAAAGAGTTAGAAGATATTAAGCAGACAGTCTACTAATACTCTACTAACTGCTAGTTGACATGTAGATGCAAAGTTACTTACTGTTAATAGAATGTCTAAAGTGGACTATCGAAATAAAGTGTTACCACTTTTTCTTCCAAAAGCACCTAGTAACAAATGTAGCTAATTTTAAAATGTATTTGGCAATTTTTTAGCAACTTTTGATAAGTGACTCAAACGATAAAAAGCCACACAATTTCCATCTAAATTACACAAAATGAGGAAACTACAGATGCCTAGCAGTACACATATCATGTGAAGTAAGTTAGCTGCTATTTGCAATTGTTCAATTTAATGAATAATTGTTATTGAATAATTGTTAATTTATGATACACCTTAGCTTGTACCTGCAATTGTTGATCAGTTAGTACACTGTAAGAAAAATATTGAGAAAAATGGAAAAGGTACTAGTAATTTTTCAGGACATTATGTGTTATCCATTATCCATTATCTGTTATAACCCTGCAACCCGAAAACACAAAATACAATGGGGTGTATGCAGGTTAAAAACCCTTGAAAAATCAATAGGGAAAATGTCTTCATATGAACATAGTAGATTGTGCCCTATTTTTACAGACTTTTCTTAGAGTGTAGCATACTAACTAACTACTAATACACTGCTTAAAACTATAATCGTTCAGAATGTGTAGTTGTATTTGTTTATTAGCTAATAAAAAAATAAATAATTGTAATGGTTTAAAAAATGTGTAAGTGTTCAATAATTCAATGTTGTATTTAAAAATACAGTTATTTATATTTTGAAATTATATAATGTATTTATATTATTTTACGAACAACTCTAAATAACATATAAAATTTATTTTTTGCTGAGATTTGATGTAGTGACATTTTTGCGTCACAACGTCATTTAGCAACTTTTAGCAACAAATCGACCTTCCGTTAGCAACTTCCCCTGAAAATTAGTTGGCAACACTGGGTCAGAGCCGTTGAGCTCGGTAAAGCCGCATTTGACAGCAACAGTCTAATAGATTACCCCCTAGATTCAATATGAAACTCTAGTACAGGGTTCCTCAAGTCTTGCCCTGGAGGGCCAATGCGCTGCAGAGTTTAGCTCCAACCCTGATTAAACTCACCTACCTGTGATTTTCTAATGATCCTGAAGACATCAATTAGCTTGCTCAGGTGTGTTTGGGTTAGAGCTAAATTCTGCAGGAAAGTGGATTTCTTTATTTTTTGCTGAGATTTGATGTAGTGACATTTTTGCGTCACAACGTCATTTAGCAACAACTTTTAGCAACAAATCGACCTTCCGTTAGCAACTTCCCCTGAAAATTAGTTGGCAACACTGGGTCAGAGCCGTTGAGCTCGGTAAAGCCGCATTTGACAGCAACAGTCTAATAGATTACCCCCTGGATTCAATATGAAACTCTAGTACAGGGTTCCTCAAGTCTTGCCCTGGAGGGCCAATGCGCTGCAGAGTTTAGCTCCAACCCTGATTAAACTCACCTACCTGTGATTTTCTAATGATCCTGAAGACATCAATTAGCTTGCTCAGGTGTGTTTGGGTTAGAGCTAAATTCTGCAGGAAAGTGGATTTCATGGGCCAGATTTGAGGATCCCTGCTCTAGTAAAAGAAAATAGTGATCATAATTGTGCTGAGGCTGTGTAGTTTTAAAAGTGTTTAATATATGCCGACTCACGCATATGATCTGCTCCGTGCGATTGCGTCTCTGGACCGGAGCAAGTCCGGATCAGACTGTGTGCGCTGCCGCGGTTCGCGTGACACAACGTGAAACCAGACCTCATTTGCACCAATCGAAAGCATATTTACACTATCTGAATCGTTCCCTATCACCTACATTGTACACTAGTGATGTCCGGTTCGCAAACAAATCGTTCGATTTAACCGGTGAACCGGTTGAACCAGTTCACCAAATCGGGCTGAATCGTTTGAAACGGTTGACGTCTCCAGTAAGCATTAATCCACAAATTACTTAAGTTATTCACTTTTTAACATGGCTGACACTCCCTCTGAGTCTAAATAAACCAATATTCCAGAGTAATTAATTTACTCAAACAGTACACTGACTGAATTGCTGTGAAGAGAGAACTGAAGATGAACACGAGCAGAGCAGCGTGTGTGCAGCGAGCTGGGTAACGAAGGTACACGGTCACTGTTGGAGCGGTTCTCGTTCCCGAGTCAAGAACCGGTTGCATCGGTTTTCGGATCCCCAGTACACTGAATCGTTTCTTTCAGACGCGTCCAATTGAGAACCAATAAGCTGATGATATTGCGCATGCGTGTAATTTTTCAAGAGGACGAAAAGCATGTTATAAGTGCGATAATATAAATATATTTTATTTTAGTTTTTTTCTTTAAAAGATGAATGTATCTAATCTGTGTACTTTGTTCAGTTGAGGATTCTGATTCCGAGGCCTTAATAGGAATAAGGGATGATTTATGAATGACCTGTACTGTAATTATAGTTAACGATGACACATTCACAAATTGAGTTTGTAGTAAATAGAACACGAGTAGAGCAGCTGATGATATACTGAACTTGCGTATGCAGCATGCCGGTTAGAGAGGTTCTCGAGTCAAGAACCGGTTGCATCGGTTTACAGATCACCGGTACACTGAACTGAGTACCATTTCTTTTGGACACATCCGATTTGAGAACCGATGAGCTGATGATACTGTGCATGCGTGATTCAGCGTGAAGCTACCGAACAGATTGCCTACTATGACTGACAGAGCATGTCTGAACCGAACTGGTTCCCTTTCATGGGAACTTCGAACTGCGTCCTCTAGGGGTCGCTATGGGGAATGCCTCGTCGTGACCCGTGTCTGAAGCATACATTGAAAAAACACCAACTCGTTGGCCAGCGACATCCATGACGTCACTACCGGTGCGACTATAGTATAAATAGGCGCCGGGAGCTACACATCATTCTCTTCTTCGTCTTCATTGACTGTTTTGTTTGAAGCGTGCATTTCTGTGGTAAGAGCGATCTCTATTTATCTCATTATGGCGAGCACTAGCAAAGCATTTAAGGATGTGTGCATCCATGTTGACGTTGTTTAACATCTGATGACACACAATCGATCTATGCGTTGTTTTGTTTGGGCAAAGAGAACGCACGCGATGTCTCCGAGGAGGCAATCGGCGTGCACTGCAAGCGTTTTTTCCAGGAAAAAAAAAAAGCTCCGCTCTCGTTTGTCTCTCTTTTCGAGGAAAGAGGGGCAGCCATCTGCTTCCTGCGATCCAGGACTGCTGAGGCACGGAAGGGAATGAGCTTGTGGGGATCGCAGGTGGATCTGGCCGATGAGTTTGAAGAGGGGTTTCCCT
>NW_015506541.1:51248-57399 GCF_001515645.1 Sinocyclocheilus grahami
GAGTTGGTACTTAGTGCTCGCCATGGTTCTGGCTTGCACTCCCCTCAGCATGGTGGCGTGGGTATACCGTTCCCCATAGCGACCCCTAGAGGACGCAGTTTGAAGTTCCCATGAAAGGGAATGTCTCAGGTTACTTATGTAACCATGGTTCCCTGAGTAGGGAACGAGACACTGCATCCTCTAGGTTTCTTGCCATGCTGCGGACGCAAGCTTCAGACGAAGAAGTGAATGATGTGTAGCTCCCAGCGCCTATTTATACTATAGTCTCACCGGTAGTGACGTCATGGCTGTCACCGGCCAACGAGTTGGTGTTTTTTCAATGTATGCTTCAGACACGGGTCACGGCGAGGCGTTCCCCATAGCGACCCCTAGAGGACGTAGTGTCTCATTCCCTACTCAGGGAACCATGGTTACATAAGTAACCTGAGACGTTCTTTTGCACAGCTGATTCTGTGCTAATGTTATGAGAGCGGGTAAACCGAAGACTTGAATGAAGGGCAATCTGGCGAAACCTAAGTTTATTTAATAACAAATAAATCACAATGGATTGTGTATAGTAAGTGGATTATGGTTTCTGCACTGACGACAACTAATTTATTTACTTTGTATCTTCAAGACTTAAATCCTTGTATGCACATCACTGCCTGTACTTGTATTTGGGTGCTTAGTTGCAAAACTTAATTGTAAACTTTTCAGATCATGATTATGATGTTTTAACTGACTGAAGTTATGATTACTGACTTTATATATTTGAATGTGTATTTTTATTCCAGCCCGGGACGATATATTTGATATAATTACGTCATCGCGAATGACGTCATTACGTTAGGGCGTAAAAGAACCGATTAACCGTTTTTTTTAACCGGTTCATTGAAATGAACTGTCCGAAATAACCGGTTCGCGGAAAAGAACCGGACTTCCCATCTCTATTGTACACTACGTGCAATTCACTGTACAGGAAATACTACACTGTGAACAAGCAACCGATCTCAGCCACAGCGTCAATTTATAGTGCAGGGGGCGGGCGCTTCGGCTTCTAGAGAGCGTTTGATTGGTCAGAAGATTTGATGAGAAGATTAAGTACGATGTGACATCAAAAAAATCATTGAGCCGTTTTGGCGGAAGTGACGAACTAAATGCTTTGAATGCGTATATTAGGGATGGGCGTATCGATCCAAAGTATCGATATATCGATACTGACGCGGGTATCGAAATTATCGATACTCAAACAAAAATATTGATACTAAGGTGCGTTTTATTTACCAGTGATTTTGTTTAATCAAAAAAAAAAGTCATACAATAAGCATTGAATTGGACAAATAACATTTTTTAGCGAGTAATTGTGTAGGGGAGAACAATTTTCCTGCCGATACTCAAACAAAAATATTGATACTAAGGTGCGTTTTATTTACCAGTGATTTTAATTTAACAAAAAAAAAAGTCATACAATATGCATTGAATTGGACAAATAACCTTTGTTAGCGAGTAATTGTGTAGGGTAGAACTATTTTCCTGCTCATCTGAACATATGCAAATGTTACAAAACAGAACCAATCCATCAAAGAGAGCGTTCACTCACTTCTGACAGTGCATTCAAACAGGGCTGCGTTTCCCAAAAGTATCATAAGAAAGCATTAAAGCTTTTGGGCAGCCCTGAACAATGCTTATCAGAGAACAGGAGGACAGAGTTATTTCACAATAAACAAAATGAAATTGTAGCCTACATAGTTTGTGCAATTACAGTTATTTAAATTGAACGTTGAAAGATAATATTGATCATGTTCTATTTGGTAATGTTAATAGAAATCAGACACTGTCAGAGTAAAAAGGTTGCATTTTATGCATCTGCATTAAAAATAACCTTGAAACTAACAAGGATAAGAACCCCCCAAAAAAAAAAAAAAAATTATTTGATTTCATGGGGACGTTAAAGAACAAAAGGTTCTGCAAAAAAGTTGACTTTCGGAGGTTGAATAATTTTGAACATGAACGTTTGGAGCCAATTTTATATTTATCATTATTCATCAATGTTACGTTCTCAGAATCACTCAAATGTGCATTTAAAAAAAATCAACTCAAAGACTTGATGAAAGAAATCACTCCTTAACAGAGAAAATGTGTGGCTCTTAAAAGAGCCGTTGGTTTGAGAACAAACTTCACTCGGTTTACTTGGTCTTGGCAGGTTTCTCGGTCTTCTTGGGCAGCAGCACGGCCTGGATGTTGGGCAGCACGCCGCCCTGAGCGATGGTCACGCCGCCAAAAAGCTTGTTCAGCTCCTCGTCGTTGCGCACCGCCAGCTGCAGGTGACGGGGGATGATACGGGACTTCTTGTTGTCCCGAGCGGCGTTTCCAGCCAGCTCCAGGATCTCCGCAGTGAGGTACTCGAGCACAGCGGCCAAATACACCGGAGCACCGGCACCGACGCGCTCGGCATAGTTGCCTTTGCGGAGAAGCCTGTGAACACGACCGACGGGGAACTGCAGTCCAGCTCTGGAGGAGCGAGTCTTGGCTTTAGCGCGGGCTTTTCCTCCGGTTTTGCCTCTTCCACTCATTGTGATAACACCAGTTACAAGACAGTTCAAAATACCAATGACAATTCAGAGAGCTGCGACGTTACTTTTAAAAGAAACCGTGCCAGTCTCCTATTGGTTGGAGTCTGAATACGTTCCAAGCCAATCAGTGAACTTCTCTCCGAACTTCAAACCCCACCCTCTTTCTGCTGCTGACAACCCTCAAGCACAACGTTAACCATGTTTACGAGCTTCTTTATTGTGTGTACCTGTATTTATTTTTCTATGTATTCCTTTATTTTTTACTTATATACATTTTTGACTTTATGTATAACACTTTCAATTACCTTTGTGTATTAAATGTGTTACATAAACCTCCATCGCCTAGTATTTATTTAGTTTTAAGCATAATCATGATTCAAGTTAAATGTCTCACTTGTAGCAGAATATTCACATTCAGGTATCAATCACGTCAAAATGCAACATTACTTTAAACAGAAACAATGCTCTCACGTTGAATTAGTGGGTGGCTCTTAAAAGAGCCGTTTTGATAAAACACGTTAAAAATGACTGTTTATTTCTTCTTGGCTGCTGTCTTTTTAGGTTTGGCTGCTTTGGGTTTCACCGTCTGGAACGAGCTTGAACGAGCCGGAGGCGCCGACTCCTTTGGTCTGGACCAGGGTGCCTTTAGTCACCAGACTCTTGACGGCGATCTTGACGCGGGAGTTGTTCTTCTCCACATCGTAGCCACCGGCAGCGAGCGCTTTCTTCAGGGCGGCGAGGGACACACCGCTCCTCTCCTTAGATGCAGACACAGCATTAACGATGAGCTCGCTGACGCTTGGGCCCGCTGTCTTGCGTTTAGCCGCTGCTTTCTTCTTGGCTGCTTTGGTCACGGCAGCTGCTGGAGCGGGTTCTGCCATGATGTCTCTGATCGGATCTGGACTCGAACACAAACTGACTGATGATCAACAATGAGCCGCTGCTGGGCGGCGCTGCACATTTAACCACAGCATGAGAACCGTGTAGACTCAACTCGCTCTGTTCAGTGGCTGTGTTCCTCTGCGAGTGACCGGTGCTTGTGTTTTCTCCTTTCATATTTTGAATAAAATTGGAGTTGTAAAATATCTTAATGGAGTATAAACAACGTATACAAAGAGTAGAGGTACTGAACTTTATTTACAGACTAAAGATTGCTACAAGTGAACATTTATTTTAACACCGTCAGATCAAACCCACGGCGTGTGCACGGTAACGGACAAGGGTGCGTGTATCTTTCATCTAATTTTGTGTATTAGCAGTGGTAAATATTTGAATGTGTCGTCCGTGTTTTTAACAAGCACTTTGACAATGTCTTTAATGAAAGAAACATCTCTATTTTGTGTATTTGGTGTAATTAAATGTGTTTATGCAGTTTAAGGTTCAAAAACACATTATTTTCCACATACTGTACATTATTTTTTCTCCTCTATGCCCCGCCTTTCTGAAACAGTTGATTTTTACAAAAGCTCATCGGTCTGAATAGCGAGGTGTGCTGTGATTGGCCGAATACCTCAAGCATGTGATGGAAATGTTACACCCCTTGACACACTGTGATGCCCTGTGCGGCCGGAGCGACGAGACAAAAACATTGAAACCCATTATAAACGAGGCATTCCTTGCATCCAGTGGGGATATAATTACGGATTATAATGACTTTTGCATTATAGTTTACGCGTTGCATCGCACCGCGTAAACATAAAACCATTTAACCATGTTTACGAGCTTCTTTATTGTGTGTACCTGTATTTATTTTTCTATATATTCCTTTATTTTTACTTATATACATTTTGACTTTACGTAAAACACTTTCAATTACCTTTGTGTATTAAATGTTACATCAACCTGTCTCACCTATTATTTATTTCATTAGTTTTAAGCATAATAAAGTGATTCAAGATAAATGTCTTACTTCAAGCAGAACATTAATTCTCAATTAAGTCCAAATGCAACATTACGCGACACTGAACAGAAATAATGCTCTCACTTTTAATTAGTGGGTGGCTCTTAAACGAGCCGTTTTGATAAAACACATGTTAAAAATGACTGTTTATTTCTTCTTGGCTGCTGTCTTTTTAGGTTTGGCTGCTTTGGGTTTCACCGTCTGGAACGAGCTTGAACGAGCCGGAGGCGCCGACTCCTTTGGTCTGGACCAGGGTGCCTTTAGTCACCAGACTCTTGACGGCGATCTTGACGCGGGAGTTGTTCTTCTCCACATCGTAGCCACTGGCAGCGAGCGCTTTCTTCAGGGCGGCGAGGGACACACCGCTCCTCTCCTTAGATGCAGACACAGCCTTAACGATGAGCTCGCTGACGCTTGGGCCCGCTGTCTTGCGTTTAGCCGCTGCTTTCTTCTTGGCTGCTTTGGTCACGGCAGCTGCTGGAGCGGTTTCTGCCATGATGTCTCTGATCGGATCTGGACTCGAACACAAACTGACTGATGATCAACAATGAGCCGCTGCTGGGCGGCGCTGCACATTTAACCACAGCATGAGAACCGTGTAGACTCAACTCGCTCTGTTCAGTGGCTGTGTTCCTCTGCGAGTGACCGGTGCTTCTGTTTTCTCCTTTCATATTTTGAATAAAATTGGAGTTGTAAAATATCTTAATGGAGTATAAACAACGTATACAAAGAGTAGAGGTACTGAACTTTATTTACAGACTAAAGATTGCTACAAGTGAACATTTATTTTAACACCGTCAGATCAAACCCACGGCGTGTGCACGGTAACGGACAAGGGTGCGTGTATCTTTCATCTAATTTTGTGTATTAGCAGTGGTAAATATTTGAATGTGTCGTCCGTGTTTTTAACAAGCACTTTGACAATGTCTTTAATGAAAGAAACATCTCTGAGGGAGTTGCGGAGGTTTATATTCAGACGTTGTTTTGGTCAGTTTGAAGCACACGACACATCTGTCTGTCCTTCATATCCGGTCACTGCTGCTTTCCACGTTTCACTGCTTTATTGATACAAAACCCCCGATTAAAGCTCAAACTCAGCACCTGATCGCATTTGTCATTACAGAGGGGTTTTTTTTGTATGAACTGATGAATAAAACGTATTCATTTATCGGTACTGTGTGCAAGCGTTTGTTTCAATATCAAATGGAAGCAGATCATTTCTTTATATCACAGGTCATTCACTGGCTGGAGGGGTAATGGAAATGTATTTTCCATATATACTTTATTGTTATCAAATTAAACAGATTACATGATTAGACATAGGCCTGTCATCGAAAATAGTTTGGAAATATCACGGTGTTGAAATTGCTGCCTCTTTAGGACATTTACAATTTACAGATGTTCAGATTTTGTAGTATTTGTGCCTGATGTGTGTTTGTGTGTGTGTGCGTGTGTGTGTGTGTGTGTGTGTACCTGGTATTTATCACGTTTTTTGAGAAAGTAAAAATTTACAAAAGTTTCCTGTAAGGTGTAGGGTTGGTGTAGGGCAATGGCACATACAGTTTGTACAGTATAAAAACCATTACGCCTATGGAATGTCCCCATAAAACATGGAAACACAACATGCGTGTGTGTGTGTGTGTGTGTGAGCGCGAGTGTGTGTGTGTGTGTGTGTGTGTGTGTGTGTGTGGGTGTGTGT
>NW_015506541.1:57409-64382 GCF_001515645.1 Sinocyclocheilus grahami
GTGTGTGTGTGTGTGTGTCACTTGAGAGTTACTGGATGAAGGACAGGATATAAATAAACCAATAAATAAACCTCTCTTACATGTCAATCTTTAACTGGAGACATTTTCTAACTATATATGTCAAACATTTAAAGCTCATTCAGCCAGTTGTCTCCCTCTGATTAAATGTATCACACTTAAGTCACACTGACAGGAATCAATGTTGATTTAAAAACCCTAAAATTCAAACAGCATCAAAGTCAAATCAGACAACAAGAAGGCAGCAAACATGACAAAATCAAATTAAGGTTACAATTTAGATGATCTGCCAAATATTTTTAAACTAGTAGTTTAAACAGTGGCTATTAATTGATATGACCAAATTAAGGAGAAATGTTTGTTTTATCTTGTTTCATCCTGATTCTATTTACAGAGATCATCGTGTCATTTCTCTATTTAAAGCACACGTCAACCCACGTCAGCACCCACAGCGACTGTCAGAGGCCTGAGAGCGGAAGACTGTATGTGAATGTATACTTTGACTTGTTTTCCACCGCTGCTCTGTGGGTTTAACAATTCAGACTCTAATCAAGTGCCAAAATAAGATTTATGTCATGGTTTTGACAGTCAGAATACTTATTGTTGTAGAGTTGAATACCAACAAAGACTTTTGCTCTCCTGTCCCAAATCCATCTTCCTTTTGGAATTCCAATGTTGCGATACAATATAGTCACACAATATAGCAACCTGAACCACTGTAGTGAAACCATCCTTACATTTTCATGGGACTGACAAACCCATTATTGGTTTAAAATGGAATAATATCACATATATGTTTCATGTATGAAATACAGAAAGATCTCCATTGTAAAGACCCCCTCTAATATTATCACACTTAGACAAAGGCCACACAGAGATGGCATGAGATGACAACAGCAGATGATAAATCACTCACACTGACCCCCAGTCACTTACGCATCTCACCATCTCATTTTGCACTGATGAATTCTGGTTAAAGTGGCCGTGGACCAGACATGATTCAATTACCCATAAACAGATGGTTGCAAAATCTTTCAGAAATTGCAGTAAAAATTGTGGCTTCATACTTCCCTTTTCTCACATTCTGAGACAGTCAACAACATTTAGTCAAAACTACCTTATTTGACCAGTCTGACGATAAGTTTAAAAAGCTTTGCATCCCTCCCTAACAAATCATAGGTATATAGTCCATGTATGAACATGTCTGATGACAGTTTTGTATGTTCTTATAATTTATACAGAAACAATGAATCATTGATGAGCTTATTGAACATATACAAAACTCAATATACTAACAAAATATAGACTGAAACTATAGTCAGGGGTATTACGTATAAAAAGTCATAGCAATAATCATGCTTTTGGCAAATTATACTTTATAGGTTTAGGTGTAGGGTTGGTGTAGGGCAATAGCACATACAGTTACAGTATAAAAACCATTACGCCTATGGAATGTCCCCATTAAACATGGAAACACAACATGCGTGTGTGTGAGTGTGAGTGTGTGTGTGTGTGTGTGTGTGTGTGTGTGTGTGTGTGTGTGTGAGTGTGTACGTGTACGTGTGTGTGTGTGTGTGTGTGTGTGTGTGTGTGTGTGTGTGTGTGTGTGTGTGTGTGTGTGTAAAGAAATTTCCATACTTTCAAAAATTATTACAAAAGACAGGATGACACATTTTACTGGGGAGACATTTTCTTCCTTATTTGTTTGTAGGAAGTGTTGAGTATAAAACAGTCTGTGTGTTTGACTGTGTCATTAATAGATCAGTATGGAGCTCAGTCTACTTCCTCTAATGCTCTGTGAGTATAATTTTCTCATTTATGCACTAATTTCTTGTTTTGTGTAATGATGTGAATCAGTGTTCATCTGTATTTCATCATCTTACGCATTTAATATGTTTTCATTCATGCTGCTATTAATCTTAGTATCAAATCCAGGTCATGATATCTGTGTATGAAAGCTAATTATACTCACATGTACTGCATGTAGCTGAATGAGACCAGTGTATTTATTATTTATCATGTTCTGAATTTTTTGTAAGTTCCCTTTCGAAAGGGAACTCAACGCTGCGTCCTCTAGAGGGCGCTAGGGGAACGCCTTCAGCGTGACCGGTTTCTGAAGCATGAAATGAAAAAACGACAATGAACTTGACATTGGCAGGTGGCAGCCTATGACGTAAACAATAAAGCGAATGTGGGTATAAAAGAGCACCTGCGGAAAACGTCATCCTCTTCTTTGTCTTCAAGCCTTGTGTACGGAAGCACATGGGTTTGACTCACGGGGGGTAAGGATGTGCTCACTGTTTGCATTCGCGGAACTACTAGAGCAGAGGTCTGTACTCGAGTGTTTTGTCAGCGTTTGCACAAGCGCGTTTGCCTCTCGAGGGAGTTGAACAAGCTTAATGCGATGCATTCGCGGCAGTTTCTGTTCTTGCCTGATTCTTGAGAGAATTTAGTGTTTGAACAGAGTGTGTTTGGCTCTCGACGAAGATCAGCCACGCTGCGAGATGTGATCGCGTTGAGAATTCCTCTATGCCTGATTCTCTTTGAGAATTGAGCGCCTCTCACCCGCGTTTCGGGTCTCGTGGCTGCTGAGGCAGTTAATCAGACTGATCACGGGGATTGTAGGCGGGGCATGGAAGGAATCTGACGAGGAGTGCTTTCTCTTTCAGAATTCGTTTTTGGGTTTATTTTATTTTACAGAATAGGAACTGTGTATAATGTGAGATATCTACATTATTGGTGAAGGAGGCTCCTGACTTGGTGTAATGGCAAGTTTTTGAGTTGTTAGGCTCTTGTTTGAGAAAAGGAGTTATACTGCGCACTCTACTCCCCAGTATTTTTATTTGCAGTTATTTCAGGGTTTTTGAGGCTCTCTGTGAGCCTCCCTGATCAGCTGTTCATGAGCCTGGTAGCTCCCCCCCCCTCCCTTTGAGGGTCGCTATGCTGAGATTGCAGTTCCTAGTGTTTTTTCAACAGAGCTCTGTGGCTGTTTAGGTTGTTAGGCTCTTGTGGGCCTCCTTGATAAGTCGCTCTTAGGTCGAGCTTTGAGTACTCCCCTCACTTGAGGTCTTCGTACTGAGTACGCTGATCCATAAGGGTGAGTGGTTGCACTCCCCCTTGCTTTAGAGGGTTGGTATGTTGAGTGCTTGCTCCCTAGAGCTCTGTTCGGCACTTAGGAGCATGGTCAGTACTCCTAGCTTAGTACTCCAGCTTTGAGTCATTAGGCAGTGTACTCCGCTTAAACAGTACTATTAGCATGTAGGCTCTATCGTGAGCCTCACTAACAGTGTCTAGCATTGAGTGTAGTCAGGTCTCCTCTCGTTTTAGAGGGTCGTCATGCTGAGATCTCCACTCTTAGGAGCTTCTCGATGAGGGTTGAGCGTTGTTAGGCTTCCTCTCATTTAAGAGAGTCGCCTTGCTGAAACCTCCGCTCCCCGGAGCTCCGCTTAGGCAGTAATATGAGTTGTAGGCTCTTTCTTTTTGAGCCTCACTAACTGCCTCTGGCGCTGAGTGTAGTCAGGTCTCCTCTCGCTTTAGAGAGTCGTTATGCTGAGACCTCCACTCTTAAGAGCTCCTCAACTAGGGTTGAGTGTTGTTAGGCTCCTCTCATTTAGGAGAGTCATCCTGCTGAAGCCTTCGCTCTTTAGAGCTCCGTCTTTGGGCAGAATTAAGGGGTTCGTAGGCCCTTTCTTTTTGAGCCTCACTAACTGCCTCTGGCGTTGAGTGTAGCTAGGTCTCCTCTCGCTGTAGGGAGTCGTTATGCTGAGACCTCCACTCTTAAGAGCTCCTCAACTAGGGTTGAGTATGGTTAGGCTCCCCTCGTTTAAGAGAGTCGTCCTGCTGAAGACTCCGCTCTTTAGAACTCCGTCTTTGGCAGTAATATGAGTTTGTAGGCTCTTTTCTTTTTGAGCCTCACTAACTGCCTCTGGCATTGAGTGTAGCTAGGTCTCCTCTCGCTTTGGAGAGTTGTTATGCTGAGACCTCCACTCTTAAGAGCTCCCCTACCAGGATCAACTGTCATTAGGCTTCCTCTCGTTTAAGAGAGTCATCCTGATTAAGCCTCCACTCTCCAGAGCACAGCTTAGGCAGAAATATGGGTTCGTAGGCTCTCACTTTTTGAGCCTCACTAACTGCCCCTGGCGTTGAGTGTAGCTAGGTCTCCTCTCGCTTTACAGAGTCGTTATGCTGAGCCCTCCACTTTTAAGAGCTCCTCAACGAGGGTTACTCCGTCTTTGGCAGTAATATGAGTTTGTAGGCTCTGCCTTTTTTGAGCCTCACTAACTGCCTCTGGCGTTGAGTATAGCTAGGTCTCCTCTCGCTTTAGAGAGTCGTTATGCTGAGACCTCCACTCTTAAGAGCCCCTCAACTATGGTTGAGTGTTGTTAGGCTTCCTCTCGTTTAAGAGAGTCGTTCTGCTGAAGCCTCCACTTTGCAAAGCTCCGTTTAGGCAGTATTAATGTGCAGGCTCTTGAGCCTCACTAACTGAACCTGGCGTTGAGTGTAGCCAGGTCTCCTCTCATTCTAGAGAGTCAGTATGCTGAGACCTCCACTCTTAGAGTTCAGACTTTGGTAGGTGAGCGCTAACGAGTTTGAGCCTGCCTGTAGAGGTTGTGGCTCGGGTCCTAGCAGAAGTGATCTGGCTGGGGCAGGGATGGTCTTCCTTGAGTCCTTGACTTAAGGAATCCAGTTTTGGGCGCTCATCCGTCAGCATGGCGGCGTGAGTAGACCGTTCCCCTAGCGCCCTCTAGAGGACGCAGCGTTGAGTTCCCTTTCGAAAGGGAATGTCTCAGGTTACGCATGTAACCATGGTTCTTGAGAACAGGGAACGAGACGCTGCGTCTCATTGCCATGCCTCGGCATTCCTGCCTCTGTCTCCTTCAGCCAAAGAAGTGGATAACGTTTTCCGCAGGTGCTCTTTTATACCCGCATTTGCTTTATTGTTTACTTCATAGGCTGCCGCCTGCCAATGTCAAGTTCATTGTCGTTTTTTCATTTCATGCTTCAGACACCGGTCACGCTGAAGGCGTTCCCCTAGCGCTCTCTAGAGGACGCAGCGTCTCATTCCCTGTTCACAGGAAACCATGGTTACATGCTTAACCTGAGACGTTTGTTTTCTTCAGTAGATCTTCACCAGCAGTTAGTGCATCTATAGTCTTTACTTGTGATGTGATATGGTGACGTTACTGACCACTTATAAAGTACTGATGGCATGCAAAATAAGATCTGCAGTTCAGTGTCTCTGTTGTTTCAGTGGTATGATGACAGCATCACATTGATATTCTTAGCAATGCACATAGATGTTGTCTTCAATCTTTCACCCTCCTTCAGAATAGAGATAGATTGATCTGATTTGATAGAATAGAGAAGATAGAAAGAGTTGAGCCGAGCAATTCTGCTCATTAACAATATAAAACTGGTCTAAAATCTGTTGTATCAAAATACCATTGACACTGTTTGTAGTTTGCTAATTTGAATTAGTCTTCTAAAGAGCTAATTTCTCTCTCAAACTTTTAATCAGTGTAAACTATTCAAATGGTGATTCAAACTATGCTTTTCTTGTGGAATTTCTTTCAGAAGTTTTGCAAGATATTCATGTACTGTAGTTCTATTTAGAATCAACTAAATCTAATAATTAATCAATAATGGTCTCTTTTCACTTTTCAGTGCTGATTTCAAACATCCGCCCTGCACACACTCAAGGTGATTTATATATTTCTTCAAATATTCACACATATAATGCATATACATTATGATACTAAATATAATGCATACAGTACCATTATGATCTTAAAGATAATAACATGTTAAGAGGGGCTTTTATTTACAGAGAAAAAAAGGTGGTTGTAAATAAAGTGAGTTTATTGTTCTCATCATGCAGGGCAAGAGGCTTCAAAGGAGCAGATCAGTAAGTGCTTTCATTATTGCACCATTCCTGGACAAAGACAAGAAATAAACACTGATACACGTGTAGATGTGTAGATTATTGTGGCTTATTTGGCTTCTTTGTCAGTCAGTTACTCAGGGAACCATGGTTACATAAGTAACCCGAGACGTTCCCTTTCATGGGAACTTCGAACTGCGTCCTCTAGGGGGTGCTATGGGGAACGGTATCCCCACGCTGCCATGCTGAGGGGAGTGCAAGCCAGAACCATGGCGAGCACTAAGTACCAACTTTACCATATTGCTATGGGAGTTGCCCCTGGGACGTTAGACGGCTGTCAGTGACGTTATTCCCTACGGCCAAAGGCCTAGGCTACATACCCCAAATACTTACCTGTTAGGGCCAGACTCCTGGGCCCGGGGTAGAGCTCAAGGCTTGGAATCAGAAATAGATTCCTTTAAGGGAATACGACCAAGAACCTAGAATCATACTAGTCTTGGCCTGTCACACAGGGGCTACCGCACGTTTCTCTTTGTATGTGCTGAAGGAACTGTCTCAACAGACCCTTAGTAGCAACACCCTGTAAAGTAGGTATCCAAAGGATACATAGGAGGAGTGGTGCCCAAGGCAGAACCGGGGTTTTAAACCACTCAAAAAGAGCACGAAGTCTCTGGGCGTAGCTCTTACCATACAGGATTTTTTGAAAAGTGGGCAAAGAATAACGTTCACACTTACAACTTATGTGGATTTTAGAAAAGTGGGCAAAGCATAACGTGCTCACTTACCAGCTATGTGGATTTTAGAAAAGTGGGCAAAGCATAACGTGCACTACACACACTCGTGGCACCATGAAAGAGCAGCCCATAGATAGAAATAGTGTATCCCCAAACGCTATGTCTAAGGCTATAATGCTGGAGTGGCTAGCAGTAAACCTGTGGCTGAGGGAGCAACATCCAGCTCTCAACGAGAGGGAGCTCAACCTACAGCATGTTCCAATGGTGGAACAGCTAGCAGTTATTTAGCTGAGGGAGCAACACACCCAGTTCTCAAATCGAGAAGGGGGCTCGACCTGCA
>NW_015506541.1:64821-73413 GCF_001515645.1 Sinocyclocheilus grahami
CATCGCCTCGATGTTCGCATAACTGGTATGCTGAAAACGATGGATGCGTGAGGAAAACGGCCTCTTCCATTCCTTCTCGATCTCAGTATGGAGATCAGGAAGGAAAGGAAGGCTCACCTGAGCTGGAGGGTTATGGCCAGAAAGATAACGTTCCACGAGACAACCTCGCGACGTCACTTCCTTAGTCCGCAAGTCAAGTCTTGCCGTGGCGCAATCCATAACCTCTAAGAGCTCATCATACGCAGGGCAGGAGGATTGAGAAAGCTCAGCCTCAGCTTCTTCGCTCTCTTCATTCATTTCCTGCTCTTCCTGGGCTGGACCCAGCAGAGCACTGGACCCTGGATCAGATGATGTCAAAGAGAGAACATCATCCTCCAGCGGCTGTCTCTCGCCCGCCGCCGATGAGCACGAGAAGGAAAGCCCCTGTCTAAACTCATTGGCCAGGTCCACCTGAGATCCCCACTAGCTCATTCTCCTCCGTGCCTCAGCAGCAGCGGGTCCTGAACCGCGGGGAGCAGATGGCTGCCCCTCTTTACTTGAAAAGAGAGACAAACGAGAACGGAGCTTTTTCATTGGAAAAAGCTTGCAATGCACGCAGACTGCCCCTTCGAGGACATTGCGTGCGTGCTCTTCGCCCAAACAAACAACACATAGATCGTGTGTGTCATCTGGTGTCAAATAGCGATGACACGGATGCACACACCTTCTAAATGCTCTGCTAGTGCTCGCCATAATAAATAGAGATAGCTCTTACTTTTTTCTTTTTTTCCTTGGAAATGCATGCTTCAAACAGAACAGTCAATGAAGATGAAGAAGAGAATGATGTGTGCTCCCGGCGCTTATTTATACTATAGTCGCACCGGTAGTGACGTCATGGCTGTCGCCGGCCAACGTGTTGGTGTTTTTTCAATGTACGCTTCAGACACGGGTCACGACGAGGCGTTCCCCATAGCGCCACCTAGAGGACACAGTTCGAAGTTCCCATGAAAGGGAACTACTAGTAAACATTTCTAGATGCTATATGTTAGACAGACTGAATTTTAATTGTGTCTGCTTAATCTCAATACCTGACATTAACTAACAACATAAAGTGTATTATATTATTTATGTTACTGCCATATGGAAATTTGGCTGATAATAATATACTTCCTATAATTGTAACAATGAAAGTTGAGCACCCAAGTGAGTTCAGCACCCAATCTGAGGAGCCATGTCTCACAGGATTTGTGTCTTCATGTGTCGTCTTTATGAGACCTCTCATGTTAGAAGAGCATAAAACAGCCATAAAATTATATTACTCATAATGACAAATACAATAAGCTGACGTGTGAGGCAAAATTAAGAAACATTTAATATAAATAACAGAAATCATAAGCAGCGATAGATGATGACTCAGGATTGTATCATGAAATATTTACAGACATGCCCAAATTAACTGTAAAGCCCCAGAGTTCAGTATTCACTGGAGACACAGTTACTCTCATCTGTGATGAGGGACGATCAACTGGAAGGACAATTTACTGGTTCAAAAACTTTCAGAGAATAAAAGATGGTTCTGAAACAGAAAAACTGAGAAAAGTGAATGTCTCTGATGGAGGAAGATATGCGTGTAATGTAGAAAAAAAGACCACACAAAGCCAAGGAGTCATGCTAACAGTAGGAGGTCAGTGCTATTTTTACAGGACTTTTGAGTTTACTATAAAATTATGAAAATAAACAGCATTCATCCACAATATCATGTGCTGTCGGTTAAAGTAAACTTCAGTTTATTTTGCACAGAGAGACCCAAGCCTGTAGTGCGTGTCCAGCCTGATGGACGTGTGTTCAGAGGACAGACGGTCACTCTCACATGTGACATACAGGAGACAGACGTCACCAGCTGGAGCTACAGCTGGAATAAAGATGATTCAGTGATTAATGTCAGTCAATCGCAGGAATACCGGATCAGTTCTGTTAGCGAATCTCACACAGGTAATTACAGCTGTACTGGAAGAGAAACAGGAGGATCACGATACTCACACACCAGTGATAATGTTACACTGACCGTATCAGGTGAGTGTGTTTATATCTGTTCACATCACTCTGACTACATGAGCAAAAGTGTCTGTAAATAACAAATAAGAAACCTTAACCAACATGTTTAAAAGAGAGAAAGAGAGAGAGAGAGAGAACTTTAAATGCAACCGAGAGTTGGTCAGGTGAATTAATGTTTAATGTAATGTGCATTGATTCATGCTCCGGTATTTATTTACTGCATACAATATGTAGTAAATGTGCAGATAAATAAGCAAAAGCTATTTTAAAGTGCCCCTATTATGGATTTTTGAAAATTACCTTTCATGCAGTGGGTAACACAACTATGTGAATGAAGTGAATGAAAACATCCTGCAAAGTTTTAAATCTAAAAGTGCACCGTGTATAAAGGTATTGTCTTTCAAAAGAAAGAGTCGACTCCGAGTCATGAAAACAAGTCGTTTTTAAAACGAATTTTAAGCTGTTTCAAGTTGACGTCAACAAAAAAACATTAACATATTTACGCCCGCCCACTGCACGCAGACCCAGGAAAACGTCTCAGGGTTTAAAAGAGAGAAAGAGAGAGAGAGAGAGAACTTTAAATGCAACCGAGAGTTGGTCAGGTGAATTAATGTTTAATGTAATGTGCATTGATTCATGCTCCGGTATTTATTTACTGCATATAATATGTAGTAAATGTGCAGATAAATAAGCAAAAGCTATTTTAAAGTGCCCCTATTATGGATTTTTGAAAATTACCTTTCATGCAGTGGGTAACACAACTATGTGAATGAAGTGAATGAAAACATCCTGCAAAGTTTTAAATCTAAAAGTGCACCGTGTATAAAGGTATTGTCTTTCAAAAGAAAGAGTCGACTCCGAGTCATGAAAACAAGTCGTTTTTAAAACGAATTTTAAGCTGTTTCAAGTTGACGTCAACAAAAAAACATTAACATATTTACGCCCGCCCACTGCACGCAGACCCAGGAAAACGTCTCAGGTTACTTATGTAACCATGGTTCCCTGAGTAGGGAACGAGACACTGCGTCCTCTAGGGGTCGTTATGGGGAACGCCTCGTCGTGACCCGTGTCTAAAGCATACATTGAAAAAACACCAACTCGTTGGCCGGTGACAGCCATGACGTCACTACCAGTGCGACTATAGTATAAATAGGCACCAGGAGCTACACATCATTCACTTCTTCGTCTGAAGCTTGCGTCCGCAGCATGGCAAGAAACCTAGAGGACGCAGTGTCTCGTTCCCTACTCAGAGAACCATGGTTACATAAGTAACCTGAGATGTTCCCTTTCATGGGAACTTCGAACTTCGAGCCTACCCAGATAGCAAAGAGCGGATACGCCCCGGAGTCACCACAAGCTCTGGAACGTATCCGCAAAACGGGTCCGTATCGGAGTCCACTTGCACAGCGCAATGGATCCGGAACAGATAAGGATTAAGGACCCAAACCTAATAAAGCGGTTCATCCGGCCCGGATCCGATCCGGACCCATTCATGAAATAGCTCATCCAGCCCGGATCCGATCAGGACCCATTGATAAAGAAACGGTCCGAACCGGATCCGATCAGGACCCGCTTATTATGTAACTCATCTGGACCGGATCCAATGTGGATCCGTTCATTTAGTGGGTCTATACCTTATTTAAAATGGGTAATCTGGCCAAAACTAGATGGAAATACCTAAAATAGAGCCAACAAACATTATATAGACTAGACTGCTCTATAAAAGTGTAATATGTCTCCCTTTATTAATATTAATAAACCATAAAATCATTCAAAACTTGAAAAAATCTAAACTTTCCTTGGCCAGTAATAATGAAACACTATAAAAAGTAGGTAATTACATGAAGAAAAATAAAAAAATAAAATGCAACCACAAATTGTACAAAAACATTGTTTTATTTAATGAAAAACTTTACCTCTAAAAAGACAATTCAGTTCAATAACTTTGTAAAGTTAATATTTACGAATGAATTAGCTCAATTCAGCCATAAGGAATTTTATAGCACACAAAAGTTTAATTATTCACTTTGTGTCAGCTTGATGTTGATTTAATAAAATTAAATATCAGTGAAAATTTTGCAAAGTTAATGCATTATGAAACAAAGTCGATTCTGCAATAAAGCAGCTCTGGAGAAAACAGTGATATCATAATCCAACTCAGTTCAGTTCAAGTCTTGTCATTATGCAATAGTGTCAGTACAATCAAATCAATATTATTCTTGAATATTCAGTGTCTTTTAACCCCCAGCTAAGCAAGCCAGAGGTGACAGTGGAACCCAAACTCCAGCAGGTGACTGAAACGAAGGAAAAACAGCTTGGGAGAAACCAGGAGCAGTCGGCTCAGCTCTCCTCTGGATAAATGATCAAAGATGGTCACTGGCATTCAGGGCTGCGTTGTGGTCGTCTCAGGGTGCAGGTCCATCATCTGATATGGATACGGACCGGATCCGGCTGACTATGATAACCTTAGGACAAGAGTGTGACAAAAACATTGAAATAAGTAACAAGTATCGGTGTTGACTTTTTCTCATAGCACCTATAATCACACAAGCACATTTTCATACAAAATTTCATGATATCTCATAGCAAAGATTACTGTTAAATGTAGGATTTAAAAGTAGATTATTACACATTAAAAGCTGAAGTGTGTATCATTGTCAGTATTTGACAAACTAGTTAAAAAAGGTAATTTAATCTTACTTTTAAAAATGAAGTAGAATATCGAAGGATGAAGTAGAATCAGACTGGAGCACTTGAATGAGCTGTGAAGCTGCAACAGAACACACACACAAACACATAGTATCTTAATATGTCTTAATTTCATATAAATTATCTGAAACAACATTACAAGAGGTGGGGAATATATTTGTAAAGAAAAACAGACACAGACTAGTATACCACAACCAAAGATTACTGTTAAATGTAGGATTTAAAAGTAGATTATTACACATTAAAAGCTGAAGTGTGTATCATTGTCAGTATTTGACAAACTAGTTAAAAAAGGTAATTTAATCTTACTTTTAAAAATGAAGTAGAATATCGAAGGATGAAGTAGAATCAGACTGGAGCACTTGAATGAGCTGTGAAGCTGCAACAGAACACACACACAAACACATAGTATCTTAATATGTCTTAATTTCATATAAATTATCTGAAACAACATTACAAGAGGTGGGGAATATATTTGTAAAGAAAAACAGACACAGACTAGTATACCACAACCAAAGATTACTGTTAAATGTAGGCTGTAAAAATAGGGTTGTAAACATTTAACCTTAAATATAGAGAATGGGAAACTACTTCATGCCGCATTGCATTCCATGTTTTAGGACACGCTCTGGAGCACACAGTGTAAACAAACGCTAATCACCACAGAAAAAGCTGACTGTTTTACATTCATATTTTTTGAAAAACATCTTACGTACCCTTAGAATAAAACAGACTAATATGTAAATCTCTTTCAATTAAAATAAATTGCTCTGTTGTGTGTCTTGAGAGGCTGCAGATATTCATTACATAGTATTCAGTCTCCCTCACTAAAGTGGTACTGATATAACTGCTAAAACACTTACGAAAATTAACCATGGTTTTATTATAGTAAACGTGTAGCAACCGTGTTTTTGCCATATTTGTTACCATTCATATAACCACAATTTTATTAGAAATACCATGGTTGAACTATGGTTAAAACCATGGCTAATTTTGTAAGGGGAGAACACACTATAGCTAGATCTCAAACGGTGGATCATTTATCGTTGTTATATATCGCCATATTGCCCAGTAAAACTGCTCAGTGTTAAAGAATTAAGCCATTATAGAGGTGACAGAATAACTTACTATAAAGCTGCTTAGAAATGATGTGTATTGTGAATGCTATGTAAATAAATAACTTAACTTGAATGAATCAAGTTGAAGATTCCTTACTATTAGAGATGTCGAACAAGGATGCAAGCGACCAAATAAATGAATAAACTTAATACGTACAAACAAGTGGCTGGGTATCAACGATCTGCCGCAGATAACATTTCCATATATTATTATTTTTCTTTATTTGTGGTGCAAGCACTTACAGTTTAATGCAAATCACTGTATATATAATATAATAAATCTACAGATATCAATTATAAGGCCACATTTTATTTTAGTTGTTTACCATATCGAGTTTCAGTTTAATTTTCATCAGAGTTCCGTAGTGAATGTAGACATTTTATATTATTTTATGTTTATATGACTCAACAGATCGCGTTGGAATGATTAACACTTACTGTATCATCAATTTCCATAGCCCTTATCAATATTTGCATGAAATACCATTCTCTTCAATCAACACATTGCCATTCTCTATTGATATGAATCTTTTGACATTGCACATTTATTCCATGTTTAAGCTGTAGTGTCAGTAGAATTAAGCCATTATAGAGG
Organism: Sinocyclocheilus grahami; assembly: GCF_001515645.1. Lineage (NCBI taxonomy): Eukaryota > Metazoa > Chordata > Actinopteri > Cypriniformes > Cyprinidae > Sinocyclocheilus > Sinocyclocheilus grahami. The sequence goes on from NW_015506541.1 coordinate 71,278, forward strand.
TGACAGAATAACTTACTATAAAGCTGCTTAGAAATGATGTGTATTGTGAATGCTATGTAAATAAATAACTTAACTTGAATGAATCAAGTTGAAGATTCCTTACTATTAGAGATGTCGAACAAGGATGCAAGCGACCAAATAAATGAATAAACTTAATACGTACAAACAAGTGGCTGGGTATCAACGATCTGCCGCAGATAACATTTCCATATATTATTATTTTTCTTTATTTGTGGTGCAAGCACTTACAGTTTAATGCAAATCACTGTATATATAATATAATAAATCTACAGATATCAATTATAAGGCCACATTTTATTTTAGTTGTTTACCATATCGAGTTTCAGTTTAATTTTCATCAGAGTTCCGTAGTGAATGTAGACATTTTATATTATTTTATGTTTATATGACTCAACAGATCGCGTTGGAATGATTAACACTTACTGTATCATCAATTTCCATAGCCCTTATCAATATTTGCATGAAATACCATTCTCTTCAATCAACACATTGCCATTCTCTATTGATATGAATCTTTTGACATTGCACATTTATTCCATGTTTAAGCTGTAGTGTCAGTATTTGACAAAATAGTTGGCTAAATCAAGTTTAAAACTCTATGTAATCTTACTTTTAAAGATGAAGTAGAATATCGAAGAATGATGTAGAATCAAAACCCAGACTGGAGCACTTGAATGAGCTGTGAAGCTGCAACAGAAAACACACACACACACGGTATCTTAGAATTTTAAAATAGACACAAATTAGTAGGCCTATACCACAACCAAAGATTACTGTTAAATGTAGGATATAAAACGTCTCAGGTTACGTATGTAACCCTAATTCCTCGAGGGAACGAGACGCTGCATCGGAAACGCTAGGGGAACGCCCTTCAGCGTGACGGGCTCTGAACCTCGTGTGTAATCAGACCAATAGATGGGCGAGACGTCACGGCGGGTGACGTAATGACCAGGAAGCTATAAAAGCACGAGCGGTGAGACCAGCGTCAGCTCCTAGGAGTGAAGCAAGTGCTGGCAGGGACGCCAGAAGTCTGGCACCGAGACGTAGCGTCTCGTTCCCTCTAGGAACTAGGGTTACATACGTAACCTGAGACATTCCTCTTCAGGAACTCGAGCTGCGTCGGAAACGCTAGGGGAACGAGAATGCCCATGCCGCCAGACTTCTAAGTCTCTGCCTAGTGTGGGAGATTGCACAGTTAGGGCGAGAGGACAGAAGAGCCAGGAGTGGCTCGCAAGTCTGGACCAACACGCCGCGTTGCAGATGTCCTGCATCGGAACACCCGCTAAAAAAGCCTTAGAGGCTGCCACACTACGAGTTGAGTGAGCCTTGACCCCTAACGGCGAGGGGAGATCAGAGGACTCATAACAGCTGGAAATGGCATCCACTATCCACCGACTGAGGGTCTGTTTAGTTGCCGGCAGACCTCTCTTAAGGGGACCGTAACAAACAAGCAACTGGTCCGCCCTCCTCCACAGGGCAGTTCTGTGGACGTATGCATCCAGTGCACGCACCGGACACATGCCGTTTAGCCTCTGCTGGTCTGGATCCTCAAAGGGTGTAGAGGAGGGGACCTTAGGAATACCCCGCTCGAGGGAACAGAAACGCTTTTGCCAAACCGGGTGCAAAGTCAAGATAAGACGGGGCCACGGGGCCACTCTGCAGATCCCCAACTCTCTTGAGGGAAGATATCGCCAGAAGGAAGGTAGTCTTTATAGTAAGGAAGCGAGGAAGCGATTCCTCAATAGGCTCGAAGGGAGGCCTACAGAGAGCCTGTACCACCACAGCCAGGTCCCACGTGGGGACACGAGATCGTACCGGAGGCCTCAGCCTCAGCGCACCGCGGAGGAAACGTGTAACTAGGGGATGTCTACCCACTGACTGGCCACCAAGAGGGGCATGGTAGGCCGCAATAGCCACCACGTAGACCTTCAGGGTGGAGTGGGTCAGCCCTGTGGAGAAACGGGCCTGCAAGAACTCCAGCATTGTACCAAGCAGGCAGTTAACTGGGTCTAGCTGGCGGTCTCTGCACCAAGAAGTGAAAAGTTTCCACTTCAAGGCGTACATTTTCCTCGTGGAGGGAGCTCTGGATTGGAGAATGGTCTCAACAACCTCGGT
>NW_015506541.1:74904-75957 GCF_001515645.1 Sinocyclocheilus grahami
CGTCGGAAACGCTAGGGGAACGAGAATGCCCATGCCGCCAGACTTCTAAGTCTCTGCCTAGTGTGGGAGATTGCACAGTTAGGGCGAGAGGACAGAAGAGCCAGGAGTGGCTCGCAAGTCTGGACCAACACGCCGCGTTGCAGATGTCCTGCATCGGAACACCCGCTAAAAAAGCCTTAGAGGCTGCCACACTACGAGTTGAGTGAGCCTTGACCCCTAACGGCGAGGGGAGATCAGAGGACTCATAAGAGAAGGAGATGGCATCCACTATCCACCGACTGAGGGTCTGTTTAGTTGCCGGCAGACCTCTCTTAAGGGAACCGTAACAAACAAGCAACTGGTCCGCCCTCCTCCACAGGGCAGTTCTGTGGACGTATGCATCCAGTGCACGCACCGGACACATGCCGTTTAGCCTCTGCTGGTCTGGATCCTCAAAGGGAGGAGGACTGAAGGCCTGGAGTACGACTGGCCGCGGTGTAGAGGAGGGGACCTTAGGGACATATCTCGCTCATGGGAATAGAAACGCTTTGGTCAGACCAGGCGCAAAGTCTAGGTAAGACGGGGCCACTGAAGGGGCCTGCAGATCCCCAACTCTCTTGAGGGAAGATATCGCCAGAAGGAAGGTAGTCTTTATAGTAAGGAAGCGATCAGATATCTCCTCAATAGGCTCGAAGGGAGGCCTACAGAGAGCCTGTACCACCACAGCCAGGTCCCACGTGGGGACACGAGATCGTACTGGAGGCCTCAGCCTCAGCGCACCGCGGACGAAACGTGTAACTAGGGGTTGTCTACCCATTGACTGGCCACCAAGAGGGGCGTGGTAGGCCGCAATAGCCACCACGTAGACCTTCAGGGTGGAGTGGGTCAGCCCTGTGGAGAAACGGGCCTGCAAGAACTCCAGCATTGTACCAAGCAGGCAGTTAACTGGGTCTAGCTGGCGGTCTCTGCACCAAGAAGTGAAAAGTTTCCACTTCAAGGCGTACATTTTCCTCGTGGAGGGAGCTCTGGATTGGAGAATGGTCTCAACAACCTCGGTTGAGAGACCGGAAGCTA
>NW_015506541.1:76248-78883 GCF_001515645.1 Sinocyclocheilus grahami
CCACGTAGACCTTCAGGGTGGAGTGGGTCAGCCCTGTGGAGAAACGGGCCTGCAAGAACTCCAGCATTGTACCAAGCAGGCAGTTAACTGGGTCTAGCTGGCGGTCTCTGCACCAAGAAGTGAAAAGTTTCCACTTCAAGGCGTACATTTTCCTCGTGGAGGGAGCTCTGGATTGGAGAATGGTCTCAACAACCTCGGTCGAGAGACTGGAAGCTACGAGTTTCCACCCACAATTTCCACAGCTCCGGGCAGGGGTGGATGATCATACCCTCTGCCTGTGAGAGGAGATCTCTCCTGATGGGAATCTCCCACGGAGCGCCGTCGAGGAGAGAAATCAGGTCCGAGAACCATACTCGGCCCGGCCAGAATGGGGCTATTAGCAGAAGACGGACCCCGTCCTGGCGCACTCTCTCCAGAACTCATGGGAGCAGAGCAATCGGGGGAAAGGCATACAGACGAAGCCTCAGCCATGTCTGTACCATGGCATCCAGCCCCAGTGGAGCTGGATGACTTAGAGAGAACCATAGGGGACAGTGCGATCATGCGAGTCGCAAACAAATCCACCTGGGCCTGGCCAAAGATTCTCCATATCTGCTTCACCACCATGGGGTGAAGCATCCATTCCCCGGGCCTCGGCCCCTGCCTCGACAGGATGTCTGCTCCCAAATTGAGATGCCCAGGGATGTAAACTGCTCTCAGCGAGAGAAGTTTGCCCTGGGACCACACAAGGATCTGGTACACTAGTTTGTACAAACGGCGTGAGCGCAGACCTCCCTGGTGGTTGATGTAAGAGACCACCGCTATGTTGTCGGTACGCACCAACACATGGTGACCTCTCAGGTCTGGGAGGAAGTATCTCAGTGCATGCAGCACGGCCAGCATCTCCAGGCAGCTGATGTGCCACGTGAGATGGCGACCACTCCATAGACCACAGGCAGGGTGGCCACTCATGACCGCTCCCCAACCGGTGAGGGATGCGTCCGTCGCTAGTGTTACGTGGCGACAAGGAGCTCACAGCACCGGGCCCTGAGCCAAGAACCAAGGTTTCCTCCACATGTCCAAGGCACGTAGACATCGCCGCGTGGGACTTACACTTACCACTTATGTGGATTTTAGAAAGTGGGCAAAGCATAACGTGCACACATTTGAAATACCATTCTAGGGGTTCTCGTGGCAACCTGAAAGAGCAGCCCATAGATAGAAATAGCGCATCCCCAAAACGCTATGTCTACGGCTATAATGCTGGAGTGGCTAGCAGTAAATCTGTAGCTAAGGGAGCAACACACCCAATTATCAATTCGAGAAGGGGGCTCGACCTGCAGCATGTTCCAAAGCTGGAGCAGCTAGCAATAATTTACTTAGCTGTGGGAGCAACACACCTAGTTCTCAGTCGAGAAGGGGGCTCGACCTACAGCATGTTCCAATGCTGGAACGGCTAGCGGTAGTTTACCTTGGCTGAGGGAGCACAAACACAGCTCTCAATGAGAGGGGGCTCTACCTGCAGCAAGATTGTAAAATCAGAAGGGTACGCATACTCCAAGCTAGCCAAACACTCAGCGCATCAGGGAGGCAGAGGAAGGGCCTAATTCACCTGATGCTGCTGGTTCCAGGTGCTCTGGAGAAACAGAGAACTCAAACGTCTCATGTGAGGAGAGAGCATACTGCAAGCTAGCCAAACACTCAGTGCATCAGGGAGGCAGAGGAAGGGCCTAATTCACCTGATGCTGCTGGTTCCAGGTGCTCTGGAGAAACAGAGAACTCAAACGTCTCATGTGAGAAGAGAACTCCGAATTCAGAGGAATAACGTTGCTCATTCCAGGTAACCCTTTATAAAGGGGAGCACTGCTCAATACTACCACGAGGACAGCCCATGGAGTGAGGAAACCAACTCCTCAGAGAGGATTAACGCTCGAAAGAAACACCATACGCACAATAACCCTCAATGGTGAGGGGAGCGATGCTTCCAGAGTGTGTCGACAGAGACACACTAGTTGAGTGGAGCCCAAAGTACCGGGGTCTAACCAACTCAGAGAAAGGGAACGAGATCAAAAATGCGTAACCCTTACCATACAGGATTTTAGAAAATTGGGCAAAGCATAACGTGCACACTTACCACTTATGTGGATTTGCAGAAAAGTGCGCAAAAGCTTAACGTGTGCACTTACCATAGTATTAGGATTTTTAGAGTTTTCCAAGTATCTGTTTAAAGATACCCGGAAGTACTGGGCCAAACGGGAGAGGCAAGCTCAAATACAACCCTCAATGGTGAGGGGAGCGATGCTTACAGAGTGTGTCGACAGAGACACACTAGTTGAGCGGAGCCCAAGGTACCAGGGTCTAACCAACTCAGAGAAAGCGAACGAGATTAATAACGCGTAACCCTTACCATACAGGATCATACGACCAAGATGGCGGCGCGTACACATCGCGAGGCTCAGCGTCTCTCTCCAGTTTTTGCAATTTTGTAGTATTTTTCCTGCTCATCTCGGGCCTGTTTGCACTGAACAGCTTTGCCTTAACATCTTACTCCCGACAGGAGCTTTTGGATATTGGTGTGCACTTTTCCAACAGTTTTGTCACCAATCCTCGACTCATCCCTGAGATCTCCAGAACACCCGAGGCTACGCACTCTACC
>NW_015506541.1:79389-95381 GCF_001515645.1 Sinocyclocheilus grahami
GCAGATGACTCCGGCAAGACCAGAGGCGGAGGATTGTGCATTTATGTTAACAAAGCTTGGTGTACGAACTCTGTCATTGTTGGGAGACACTGCTCAGCTAACCTAGAGTTTCTCACGGTTAAGTGTAGACCTTTTTATCTGCCACGGGAGTTCACTTCCACCATTATAACTGCAGCCTGTATTCCACCGGATGCTAATGCCAAGCTTGCTATGAACGGACTGCATGCGGCCATTAGTAAACAACAGACTGCTCACCCAGAAGGCTGCATTTATTGTCGCGGGTGATTTTAATCACTCCAACTTAAAGACAGTGCTCCCCAAATTTCATCAGCATGTTTCCTGCCATACTAGAGGAGACAAAACTTTGGATCATGTTTACACAAACATTGATGGAGCTAACATCGCGACCCCCCTCTCCCACCTGGGACAGTCTGATCACCATTCTTTGTTTCTCACCCCTAAGTATTCACCCCTCATCAACCGTGTGAAGCCATCAGTGAGGACCATCAAAGTGTGGCCAAGACGCATGTGGCAGGGCATCCAGGTCACCAGTGACTACAAGCCAAGCAACTCCACTCCAACGGTCACAGACGTCTCTTTCCTTAATGAGCTGAATGAATTGTATGCTCGCTTCGACAGTGACAGCAAGGAGACGGCCACCAATATCACACTCTCAGCAGACCACCAGCCCCTCAAACTCACCTCCACAGATGTCTACACCGCATTGAGCCAGATCAATGCACGCAAGGCTGCTGGCCCCGACGGCATTCCTGGACGTGTGCTTAGGGCATGTGCAGAGCAGCTCGCAGGGGTCCTCACAGACATTTTCAACCTGTCCCTCACCCAAGCAACTGTGCCAACATGCTTTAAGTCCACATTCATTGTGCTTGCAGATGACACCACGGTGATTGGCCTCATCAGAGACAACGATGCGACTGCCTACAGGGAGGAGGTACAGCACCTGGCCACATGGTGCACTGACAACAACCTGCTCCTTAACACCAGTAAGACAAAGGAGCTTATTGTGGACTTCAGGAAGAAGAAAGGAAACACGCATGACCCCATCCACATTAGCGGGACAGTTGTTGAACGTGTCTCCAGCTTCAAGTTCCTGGGAACCCACATCTCGGAGGACCTGTCCTGGACCACAAACACCTCCAGCCTGGTCAAGAAGGCTCACCAGCGCCTCTTCTTCCTTAGGACACTGAAGAAGAACCAGTTGTCTTCAGTCATCCTGGTGAACTTCTACCAGTGTGCGATCGAGAACATCCTTTCCAGTTGTATCACAGTCTGGTATGGGAACTGCTCAGTTGCTGACCGCAAGGCACTGCTTTTTGTTACACTTGTTATTACTTGCACTACTGTCTGTACATCCAGAAAACTGAATGATCCATTTGCACACTGGAATATTTTCTATGCACTTTTTAAAATGTCCATTGCACTTGTGTTTTGTACAGCTTAATGTATCGCTTACATATTCATTTGTAAATGATGTTCATATGGTCATACTTTTCTGCTTATAGTGTACATAAACTTATTTCATAATCCATCTGTATAGTATGTTCATAGTACACCTATCTGTATATCATGCTGATAGTATTTAAAAATCTGTAAATTATGTCCATAGTACTACCTTATCTGTATATTTATTGTACATATGTAACATATTGGAGACACTGTATATCCTGTACTTACTGCTTATTGCACTACTGGTTAGATGCTAACTGCATTTTGTTGCCTTGTACCTTACATGCGCAATGACAATAAAGTTGAATCTAATCTAATTTTAGAAAGGGGGCAAAGTATAACGTGCACACTTATCAGCTACGTGGATTTTAGAAAGGGCGCAAAGCATAACGTGCACACTTACCACTTGTGTGGATTTATAGAAAATTGCGCAAAGCTTAACGTGTGCACTTACCATAGTATTTCGATTTTAAAGTTTTCCAAGCATCTGTTTACAGCACTGCCCGAGACAGCATTACACAGGAAGGTTCTCGTAATGCCACCTGTACCTCCCGCTCGATGCCTCAGGAAGAGGGGATATCCTAGTGATCGGGAAACCCCTCAGGGTGACCCAGATACGGTAGACCAGTCAGGGTAGCATGAAAGCGTAACCCCAGCCCGGACGTCCAGGAAATTTTTGCAGTGATGCGCCGGGGGCCTGATGATCACGAAGGCTCCCGCAGAAGCCTGTGCTATGGCCGCATGATCCAGGAAGTATGAAACCGAAAACTGGCTTTTTTTACCGTCTGGACATATATCGACGAGTGAAATAACACTGCAAGTCGAGCACCCGGTTCTGAACCCAGCAGAGGCAGTGCTCATCGAGGACCTACCCTAGAAAAGGGACAGAAACACACAGGTCCCGGAAAACACTGCAAAGAAACTAGCAGAAGTGTTATACACACAACCACCAGCTCATTAGTTTATACACACATATATATATATTTATATACATTTATTTAGACATGGATCGTACTCACCCACCATGGTTCCCGCGTCGGAGCTCTGTCCGGAGAAGCCTCTAGACCGGACCATCAGTAAGATGGTCACTATGAAGCCATAGAACCAACCAAACCTAATAGGTCCAGCATAGGAGACTATAATGCAGGAAATTTCCCAACTAACCTTGGTCAGGTGGAGAGATGGTGGTTACAGGGGAATTAGGAAGGTCGTACACAGCCGACGATCGCGAAAGGGAAACCCCCCTTCAAACTCATCGGCCAGATCCACCTGCGATCCCCACGAGCTCATTCACTTCCGTGCCTCAGCAGCGGAGGGTCCTGAATCGCGAGAATCAGATGGCTGCCCCTCTTTCCTCGAAAAAAAAAGACAAACGAGAGCAGAGCTTTTTCCTTGGAAAAAACGCTCGCAGTGCACGCCGATTGCCCCCTCGGAGTCATCACGTGCGTGCTCTTCGCCCAAACAAATAACGCATAGATCGTGTGTGTCATCAGATGTTAAACAATGTCAACACTGATGCACACATCCTTAAACGCTTTGATAGTGCTCGCCATAATGAGATGAATAGATCGCTCTTACCACAGAAATGCACGCTTCAAACAAAACAGTCAATGAAGACGAAGAAGAGAATGATGTGTGCACCCGGCGCCTATTTATACTATAGTCGCACCGGTAGTGACGTCATGGCTGTCGCCGGCCAACGCGTTGGTGTTTTTTCAATGTATGCTTCAGACACGGGTCACGACGAGTCGTTCCCCATAGCAACCCCTAGAGGACGCAGTTCGAAGTTCCTATGAAAGGGAACTTGAACCTCCCCTCCCTCAAACACCGTAGCAAGAAGCAGAGGTGTAAAGTATTGGAGTAAATGTAATTAGTTACTGTACTTGAGTATCTTTTTGGATACTTTGTAGTTGTACTGAGTTTCAAAGATATTAGCAACTTTCACTCTCTAATTCATTACATTTATTATGAGTGTTGCAGTTACACATTACATTTTGCATGGACCTAGCTTTTTCTGCAGCAGTTTATTTCTGCTACAAAAGATGTGATACTGCCCATTAAAAGTCACTGAAAGTACTGCATCTTGTGCGTTTTGCCTTTACTCGTCCAAACTTTTCAACAAGGCTACTTTATGTGACGTAGCAAGTATTTATGAATCAGAGGTGTTTTATTTATAAGATGAGGACATGACTGCAGCCGGCAATGAGGCCCAAACCAGCACGTCCAGTGCAAGAAGGCTTCGGCTTTTTAATTTGACTTAACATTATTTTATTTATCCATTATACTGAAGAGACCTTTTTTAAAGATATTGTTTTTTGTTTGTTTGTTTTGTTTTGTAATTTTGAGGTGTTCAGTTTTATTTTGGTTTTAGAAATAAACGTGATCGCTCTCCTCACAAATCAATACTTTCTTGTTTTTGTTTCATGCTCTATGTGCCTTGCCCTGGACTTTTATGTCACTTTCTGTCTCCTGTGGTGTTTGTTGTCAGTTTGTAGTCCGTTTGTTCATTGATTCCCCTTGATTAGTCTCCCCAGGTGCGTCCTGTTATCGTGTTAAGCTTGTTAACCCCCTGTTTGTTTATATTCCATGGCGAATGAAATGGTTGTCTGTTTGCCTGTCATTCTGTTCTTTGTTGCCTTTGGTTTTTGCCTTATTGTTTGTTCTAGATTTTCTATGAAATACCAGCACATAGATCCTTGCTTCTGCCTGTTTTCTGCAGCTTCTCCACAACGTGACAGTTGTTCACTGGCATGTGTCTTTGACTAGTGCATCTTTGAGCCTATATTATTATAAGTAAAATACTAAAGTACTGTTAAAATCAGATACTCTAAAACTTTTACTCAAGTTGTTTTGGAATTGCTGACTTGTAATTTGTAATGGAGTAATTTTCACTGTAAGGTATCTGTACTTTAACTCAAGTATGGTTTTTAGGTACTCTTCAGAAGACGCTGTGCTCTGCACTGTGAGGTAGAGGTCTGTGCGGGACTGTTTTTTTAGTCCCACTCCCGCAAGGTTATATTCCGCACCCACCCACTCCCGCTATATATTCACTGTTTGTTCACCCGCTGTCCGCTTAGAATAATTTTCTTCCCAACCAGACAGTTCCTGCTAAATTTAGATCTCGTTTCCAGAATCTCACATTTAAATTTCCGCTACTGAAAGAAAGAGAGATAGCCTACAATTTTGTGCAGAATACACTTTTATTTGTCAGCCTGTTATTTTATTCATCTTTGTCAAGTCTTGAATGTATTGACTTTGACTTGAATTTATATGAATTATCTTAAGACACAAAATTAGTGTCATATTTTATGCAACACGGTAGAAAAAAAAGTGTCAGAGAAAATAAAAATGTGCAAAAATTTTATTTCTTATTTTTATTCATCTTGTCAGGATACAATTCGTTTAACATTGACAACACAATAGGAAAAAAGTGTCGCAGAGAGAGAAAAAAAATGTAGGTTGTTCAAAAATAGCCTATTAGCTATTTTTATTTGTCTTGTCAAAACACTAAATTTGTTTTACATTTTTCTGTTAACACAGTAGGAAAGTTGCAGAGAAAAATAAATAAATACACATCTTTCATTTTAAATTATAGGCTAAGCAAAATATAAACAAAACCGAGTTGAACGTCCTTCAAGGACAGCGCATCCACACTTAGTTCCATCCTTATTCTGCTCTGTCACTCATCGACAACCTGCCTGCTCTGTCTGAGGGCCGTATATTTACCTGCCTGCTCTGAGCATCGTTATCTAGCCTCGCAGAGCTAGACAAGACCAGCATTTGTGGTTAAAAAGTGTATAAATATATATTTTTTAAAGGGGTCATATGATGCGATTTAAATTTTTCCTTTCTCTTTGGAGTGTTACAAGCTCTTGGTGCATAAAGAAGATCTGTAAAGTTGCAAAGACTAAAGTCTCAAATCCAAAGAGATATTCTTTATAAAATTTAAGAGTCAGCCACGCCCTCCTAAAACGTCTCGTTCTAACACGCCCCCACATGTCTACGTCACTATGTGGAAATATTTGCATAACGCCGCCCAAATGTTCACGCAAAGAAAGAAGGCGTAACTGTTATTCTTGTTGTAGTATTGTTGCTGCCGCCGCTGCCATGACATAAAGGCGCTGTGTGTTTCATTGTGAAAGCGAAACTACTTTGTTTGGTCTTCCAAAAGAGTACACGACTAGAAATCAGTGGTTAAGTTGTATTTACAACACTGATCCTGAACAGTTCAACCCAAATATTCAGATGTGTGCAACACAATTTATGGAGGACTGTTTCCTGATCCTGGGAGAGTAGACTACAATGCCAGCTGTTCTGACCCACAGACTGTATATTTTTTAGATAAATACAGTGCTGTGAAAAGGTTTTTGCCCCCATCCTGTTTTTTTATTTTTTTGCATGTTTGTCACACTTAAAAGATTCAGATCATCAAACAAATTTTTATATTACACAAAGATAATGCAAGTAAATTCAAAATGCAGTTTTTAAATGATGATTTCATTTATTAAGGGAAAAAAGCTGTCCAAACCTACCTGGCCCTACGTGAAAAATGTATTGCCCCCTCCTGTTAAATCATGAAAGAACTACGATTAACCACATTATTTTAGAAAGCTGAGTTAAATTTGTTTCGTCTATACTACTAGGTACTTATACTATATTGACTGGGTTAAATAGAATTGCATTTCTAAAAAGAGACTAAAATACAATTTTCATTGACTAAAACTAGACTAAATGTCATCAGTTTTCGTCGACTAAAACTAGACTAAAATGCTCAGACTTTTAGTCGACTAAAACTTGACTAGACTAAAAAGAGTATGAACGTGACTAAAACTAATAAAAACTAAAATGACAGCTTCACACAAAGACTAGACTAAAACTAAAATTAAAACAGGCCGCCAAAAACAACACTAGATAAGACCCTTATTCCTCGGCTAGGATCGTGTAGAGCCCTTTGAAGCTGCATTGAAACTGCATTTTTAACCTTCAATCCACTGAGCACTACTGAGTAGTCCACTATATGGAGAAGAATACTGGAATAGTTTCCTCAAAAACCTTAAATTCTTTGTGACTGAAGAAAGGGAGACATGAACATCTTGGATGACATAGGGGTAAATTATCAAGAAATTTTTATTCTGAAAGTGGAGTATTTTTTTTCAAAACTGTTGCTGTCATGTACTCTGTACTGTAGCATGCAAAATACGTATTTAGTTGTGTGTGTTGTGTTCGCTCCACGCAGCTTGTAGGTCTCCGTCTAACCGGCTAACAGCAAAATCTGTTTGCTCGCAATTGTCTAGAAATGTGTCGATGAATAGTTGTGGTGCTGTTCATGTGCTTGGGTGTTTACCACCGAGCTGACTGTGGGCTAATGGTGCGTTCAAGTCATGTTGGATAGATCGTATTTATGAGTTGAACGCACCATTAGCCCACAGTCAGCTCGGTGGTAAACACCCAAGCACATGAACAGCACCACAAAGTCGTTATTACGAGTGGGAAACTCAATTTTCTTTAAGCCCAGAGTTTCCGAGTTGGGGGCGTGTCAGTGAGTAACATGGCGGAATCGATGGATGCAACCTCTGTAGTTGACGGTAAATTTTTGTTTAAATTGATTGTTTAGTGGGTTTCAGTGACAAGTACTATAGAACTGCATGTCTGACAGAGGGAGACAGAGAGATTGCCAAAGTAAAACATAAATCACAATACTTATAGGTATTAAGCAGTGACATTGTCAGGCTTTTTATTTACAAAAAATAAGCTTTATATTAGGATTGTAATATAACAATTAATAACAAGTTTTTATGAGATACAGATTAAAGTGGCTTCATAAATATAAAAAAAATATTAAAAACGCAAAACACACCTGATGCGAATTCTTTGCTCTTCATTTTCTATAAGCAGAGTTAACAGACCCTGTTATATTTTCTTGTAATTTATTAAAAGAAGGTACACCTCTATCTTGTGCCGACTAAACTGACTTGAACGCACCTGACGTCGTAATTACGACTTGTCAACTCGTAAGTACGAACGTCCAAGGAGCACTTGAACGCAGCATAAGTAATGGTGATGGGTGTTCCATTTTTGACATGCGCTGCATGCTGTAGACCAATCACAACAGACTGGGTCATCAGACCAATCACTGCAGTTTACTGTGACGCAAAGGAGGGGTTGGAAAAATGAATTGTTGAGCGAACCTTTTGGGAGTCGTTGAGCAAAAAAGGAAAAAAATAAATGCAAGTTATTAGACAATGAAAGTGTTTTTTGACCTTGCATGCATGTCAACCTGTTGTTGGGGACTCCCAAAACCAAAATATGAACCTTTCATAACACATAATAGGGGCACTTTAATTAATAAATGGGTTTAATTTAGGCTAAAACATGTCACAATCAAATTGCAGATTAACGAATTGATTAATTTGACCTACTGACCTTTTATTTTAAAACATCAGGATCTTCAGGACTAGAGTTTTCCGAAGCTCATGCTCTGATAATTGGAGTGATTGCAGGACTGAGTGTCACATTTCTGCTCATGTTCTTACTGGCCCTGCTGTGGTGCTGCAAACACAACAAAGGTTCATCTCATCTCTTTAATCAGCATAGACTACTTATACAGACGGTCTTAACTATAATGACCTTTGGAAGCGTTTTATGGTTAAAGATAATTTTATATAAATATCTGTCATAATCTGAGGACAGGAAAGCTGTTTGTGAATCATTCCTGAGGTTTCTCTGTGTTTGAGTAGGTGCAGGATCTCCGTCTCCCTCTACTGAGCATCAGCTGCAAAACATCAGTCAGACATCAGAACAGAAGAAGAGTGGACCAACACCACCGCAGTCCGGTCAGTCTCAGTCAATAACCCAGAAATACTCACAATATATTTACATTAATAGCAGTATTTAACATAAATGTTTGAATATTAATGTGTGATTAGATAGGTTACAGTGACATGGATGGATGGATGAATGGATGGTATTTGCATATCTGACCTACTGTATATAGAAACAAGTACTTTGGTTTAAATTATTTAATTTTATAACATTTAATTTTAAAATAGTATCAATCATCAGTTTAGAACAAAAAAAATAAACTCAGTAAATACAAACAACTGAAAAACTGAAACCAGAAAAAGAGAGGAAAATGTCTCTCATTCATTTTTTTTTTAATGCAGACACCATATATGGACCTTCTGATGTGACCTATGTAAAGATTGACCTGAAATCAATGAATGAAATTAAGAAAGAAAACAAAGGTATGACACCAAACCTGCTGAGATGTCTTTTGCAGTTGTTTGTTGTAACATAATACAGGAAAATAAATGCATGTATAATAAGATAAATGTGAAATAAATGTATGAGCCACTCTTGTCATCTGTTAGGAAAGGAGAGTTCTGACACTGTTTACTCCAAACTGAAGATTTAAGGTGAAATAAACTAAAAGCAATGCAAAATATCATAATATAAGGCACTTACGAAGATACATGTTTTATAATTAATTTGTATAATTTCAGGTTCTGTTGATGGATCTATATGATGAATGCTCAGACAACTTTCATCAACATTAGAATTCAAAAATGTACCAAAAGTTGGTGAAACGTAAATCACTGGAGACAGACTTTTGCAGTTTAGGCCAACCTGACTGAATGGTCTGGTGTAACTGTGACAGCTCTGGAAAGTCCTCGCATTCAGCTTTAAAGTCCACTAGTGGCAACGCAGTCAGAAACGGCTGAATTTCTGCGATTTCAGTGGATACATTAATGTCTGTATGGCTCAACGGCATACGTGGGAGACAATCCGCCACACAGTTTTTTCTCCCTGGACGGTACTGAATATCATACTGGAAGCACAGGAGCCTAGCAGACCAACGAGCTACTCTCATGCCTGCTCTATTCATGCCCTTTGTGGAGAGAAGGGTGATAAGGGCCTGATGATCAGTTCTTAAAGTGAAACGATGTCCCCACACATATGTTCTCCACTTTTCTACCGCCCAAACACACACAAGTGCCTCCTTCTCCACAGCAGAGTATTTCCTCTCAGACGTTGATAGCGTCCTGGATGCAAAAGCTATCACCCTTTCAACCCCATCAGGATGTAGCTGTGTCAGAACAGAGCCAAGGCCATAAACCGAGGTGTCTGTACTAATGAATGACACTGACAGATACGAATACATTTACAATACAGCCAGGCAGAGTGGTGAGTGAAAGGAGAAGATATAGTCTGTGACAATGGAGAACAGCTGAGGGTGAGTGCAATGAGTGAATGACTGAACAGGTGTATGGAGTTTGGGGAATTAGTGTAATGAGTGAACAGGTGTATGGGGTTTGGGGAATGGAGTCCGGGAGATGGCGCCCTCTGGAGGAGAGAGGGAGAAATGCAGGGCCCAGACTCTTGACACTGCAGGTTAGATTTCACCTTCATGGTCTATGTGCTTTACTTTTCCACTTACAATGTCCAGGTTCAGCAATCTAATTAAATCTAACCCTAGCAAGGGAAATTCACTACATAAAAAGTAGGCAGGACTACATTGTCATTTGCTGATACACCTGCTAATGCTGATAAGCACCCAATAACTGGTAGGTCCTCTTTTGCATAAGTGACCAGTTTGATTTTGGGCTTAGTCAACGTGCATTGTGAAAAGTGTTTCTTATACACAGTTTCTGGAAGTATAGAAACTGATGCGCCCGTATCCACAACCAGTTGTAAGGTATGTTTATTACCTCCTGGTGCTTCAATATTCACTTCACAGGTAATCTTATCATTGGCTGCAGCAGATTGTTTAATGTTATCCAAGCAGAGCACAGTCACATCTGGAACAACCACCTCTCTTATGTCACTCGCTACTGCTTTACACACTCTAGCGAAGAGACCTTTTTTCCACAGAGTCTGCAAGTTACTTTAGCAGCAGTTTTTATCATTTGCCAGATGTACTGACTTCATGGCAGTAGCAGTGGGATGACAGAGTAATGACGAATTTTTAACTGCAGCTTCCACTTGACATGATGATCACTTTCTCTAGAGTGAGGTCCTCCTCTAGTAGTAATGTGTCCCTCACTGCAGTCAGTGACACATTTGCGATTAACTGATCACGAAGCATTTCACTCTCCATTTGCCCAAACGCACATGAGGCTGCTAATGCTCTTAATGCAGCAACGTATTGCGTAATAGTCTCATCCGCTCTTTGCACACGTTGCCTGAACCTATTCTTGTTCTTCACCATTTCCCACTAGAGCCCCCCCCCCCCCAGTGGTGCAGTTCTGCATTACATGTGTTAATTGTAAGCAATTACTATAAACTGAACATCAAGTATTGTTTACTACTCAACACAACATATACATCTGGCCCAGAGTTTTCCAGGCATAGACCAGCATGACTGTTGTTGTTCATAGGCATTTAGTTGTTCATCTCCACTATGTTGTGCACAAAGGCACATCCTATATAAATTATTCACTATGCAGTATTTTTTACAGAAGCTCAAGCTTCCTTTGTCTTGATTGGATGTCTCAAACATTTTGACATTGACAAGCCCAGTTAGCCTACTGGATTTAGCCTGAGCGTGCTAAATATACTAAAATTATGTTGGCTCAAGTTGGTTGGGTGGGTCATTAGCCTGGGCCGTCGGAAGGATACATACACTGACTAGAATTTTTTTTTTTTTATTATTATAACTATACTTACATAGCAACAGGGAGAGGAATGTACAGCAGCACACCTGGAAAATTCACGATGCTCCAGATGGCCAATCTGCCCCAAACCACCAATACTAAAACCAATCAAGAGCAGAGATGTGGCCCAGACCAAGACCATTCAAAATCTCAGCAGAGGATGATTAAACAACCAGCTTCACTCATTACAAACCAGTTTGTCTTTATTTTTGTCATATGTCTACAGAAGTTCTTACTGAGAATTAACAGAGGTTTAGAGACGTTGGTGTTTGATTGAGTTATTTTTTTAGTGTTTAATAAGTCACCATTATGGCGTTTAGTGTTTTAGCTGGGCTCTTGACCCTTGCTTCTTTAATATAACTTTTTTCTCACTCCTGTAAATGTGTGTTTATTAGACACATTTATTATGACAAAAAAAGCCAAGAGAAAATAAAATTGTTATTTGTTTGTGATGAGATAATCATCATATAATGATCAACTTCACTGATCTCATTCAGGTATGTGGGTTTACATTATCATGTTACTGATTTAACCTTGTGATAATTCAGTTTCTCAGAGATTTAGTGTAGTTGTGATAATTGGATAATCTGAACAACTTCAAAAACACAACTTTCACAAAAAGTTTTCAACAACTAGAGCATTTTGACACACACACATACATCAATAATCAGCATATGAAACGCAACAGTGGTGACTATCAACAAAATATACAGATAATCTCTGACCATCACAAAACAAGCAACTAAAGTCACAATAAAACAGGAAAAATAAAAGCAAATAGTAAGAGACAATTTGTCATGCCAGAATGCATGCTTGGAGTCATGGATAGGTTTTGTACTATGGTAGCTCCCATCATGCACTGCAGCATGAAGCCTTTCATTTGATTGCCACCTTTGTTGAGATTCATACACTGATTCTTGATGTATCTGTTTGTCTGAACGATGCAATATGTTTCAAAATTTTCTACGTTCATTGTGTTTTTGAAATCATCAGGATTATTTGGTTGTCATGACACTGCTGGGTCTCAAGGTGTAGTATCACAAGGTTACTCTTTTTTTTAAATATTTATATATATTTCAATTTTCTCTATATTGCATTTTTTTTATACGTTTCAAGTGTCTTATCCTGTTCACAAATGTGATAAATGTGAATTTCCTGTTTGTGCTGCCAGTAAAAAAACACATCAGTTATGTGCGGAAATCATTAATCATATGCCCTTCAGCTAAATCTAGATTCTTGTACTTTTTTTCATTATGGCCTTTAATCTGGGATGTCAAATCCTGCAGCTGGAGGGCTGACGTCCTGCAAAGTTTAGCTTCAACCAGCTTAAACACAATTACCTGGAAGTTTCTAATGAGTCAGAAGACCTTGATTACTTTGGTTTGGGTGTGTTTAATTAGAGTTGGACTAAACTCTGCAGGATAGTGGTCCTCCAGGAACAGGTTTGGACACCCCTGCCTTAAATGAAATAGAATGAGTGCAGTAAACAAATAACAAATGATCAAAATAACTACTCTGCTACTACTTTTAATAATAAAACTGTTTAATATTACATTACAATTTCCATCTCCATTCCTAACTAAAGAGTTGTCAACCCAGAGAGAATGTGTAATACAGCAGAAAATTATGTTCAGAACAGCATAGTATCACTATTTCTTCAGTTTGTATACTGTGCACAGTATGCGATTTATTCATTTAATTATTTATTCATTTTATTTCTGTTTTATTTGCCAAAATGTGCAACCACAGGATACTACATGAGAATGTAAAGAATGCTACTATAATGTAATTGCGCTCAACTTGACTTTTTTATTTCTAGTCTAAGGAATGAACTAGAGACTATATGTGCTGTGATTCTTAACATCACATTTTCAAAATGACGACATTTTAAAACAAAATGGGATTAAAAATGCAAAATTACACTTTTTTTCAGAGATGACAACTCAGCTCAATGCTACTTGCTGAATTAAACATGCTACACAATGAGGTCCCAGGACAACAACATTTGAAATGTAATTCATTACACTCTTAAAAATAAAGATTCTTTATTGTCAGTGATGGTTCCATGAAGAATATTTCCATTCCACAAAATGTTCTTAAAAGGTTCTTCATATTATTAAAATATTATTCACGCTAAGATTTGTTTAAGAGTTAAAAGTTCTTTGAGGAACCAAAAATGGTTCTTCAACTGCATCGTTATGAAAACCTGCTTTTTGAACCTTTGTTCTTAAGAGTGTATTGCATATTCAGGTGCATCTCAATAAATTAGAATGTCGTGGAAAAGTTCATTTATTGCAGTAATTCAACTCAAATTATGAAACTCGTGTATTAAATAAATTCAGTGCACACAGACTGAAGTAGTTTAACCCTTTCGCATGTGAGTTTAAAATATTCTAGCTGAGCCCCCAGCGTGAGTTTTTTTAGGCGACAGTTATTTTAAAATGTATCTTATTGTTTCCATGGCGACGCGTCATGCTTGTCATGTGACACAATGCAGCCACAATAGATCTGTGTGACACATGGATCGCTTTTATGTCGTTGTTCCTGTTTTATTCAAAATATTCACAAACATGTTCACTATATTATGAAATATCTGATATTCCGATTCTGAAATAGAGAATCTATGGGGTATTGTCAAGAGGAAGATGAGAAACAAGAGACCAAAAAATGCAGATGAGCTGAAGGCCACTGTCAAAGAAACCTGGGCTTCCTTACCACCTCAGCAGTGCCACAAACTGATCACCTCCATGCCACGACCAAATTGAGGCAGTAATTAAAGCAAAAGGAGCCCCTACCAAGTATTGAGTACATGTACAGTAAATGAACATACTTTCCAGAAGGCCAACAATTCACTAAAAATGTTTTTTTATTGGTCTTATGAAGTATTCTAATTTGTTGAGATAGTGAATTGGTGGGTTTTTGTTGAGCCAAAATCATCACAATTAAAAGAACCAAAGACTTAAACTACTCCAGTCTGTGTGCATTGAATTTATTTAATACACAAGTTTCACAATTTGAGTTGAATTACTGAAATAAATGAACCTTTCCACGACATTCTAATTTATTGAGATGCACCTGTACTGTTTCACAAAATAGCAGGTAGCATACAGCATATATTGTATCTATCAATGATCCTCAAAAACATCTTATTCACTAGTGAAAACACTAAATTCACATTAATTTTTTTTTCTGTCTCACAAAGGTCTTAAATCTCCACTGAAGTGACATCTCAGACATGTACAGTATGTGTGTGTTTATGTCATATCTCTCCCAGTTTGCAGTAAACTGTGTTTATTGGTTCTGAATCGGATTCTGCTGCCTGGTGAACTGTAGCTTTTACTTTAATAGTTCTGTCGTGTCCAGATTGCTGTTGCTCCTGATTGTCTCTCATCACCTCCACACTGTCTACCTGACAAGCCTTGGTCTGAGAAAGACACAAACCAACAAATAAACAGATCACACAGAGTTTCACTGCATCTAAATGGATCAAAGGACATTGATTCATATTACAATCTCACTATTCGGATGAGATTCAGTAAGATATTGCATACATGTCGTGATGGAGTGTCGTAGATGGTTTCTAATTTGTTGCTGACGGTGTTGTTTCCTGGGGATGTCTGGGATGCGGCCGGCTTTTCCACTGTGCAGTAGATTGTTTCATGATGCTGTTGAATCACAGCATGACTGGACTGATACAGAGAGAAAGGACAGAGTTTAAAAAAAACAAGAGTCATGATAAATACATCCATTCTGAGAGAGAATTTGACTGAGTTATACCTGCGGATGAACTTTTGAACACTTTCTTCTCTTGACAAATACTACAATGAAACCCATAAACAAACCCAATAAAACACCAACACCAATGGTGACAATGATCCACGTGATGAGTGGCGGTGGAAAGCGCGAATCACTTTGCAGCTTTTCATGGCCTGGAGATAAACACAACACATTTTAGAAAAAGAAACAACAACAAAACAGCTATTTACACTAGACGTTTTTATTTAGTATTGTTATGTTATTGTTTTATTTTAATAAAAAAATAATAATAATTTGAAGTCCTGGTGTGCTTATGTTATGTATAAACAATATTCTTGATGGGGGAGGAGTCAATTAGGCCACGCTTGGGTACGGCACTAAATTAGCAAATAACCAAGCCATCATATTAAGCCCCTTATCAACAGCGATCATAATGGAGATGAAGCACTATTAAATCTGAAGCAAAAGATCACAGACTTCAAACACATCTCAGAATATCTTAGAAGAAAACAACAGCCCTCTTCTCCTAATTTGCAATTGGTTTGTAGCTGGTGGCTTTAGCCCCCGATTATTGTCGAAATCCGCTGATCTTTTTGAAGACTCACGTCTTAAATGTATAATATAGATTTTAATATAAATTCTTTCACTTTGTTCACCCTAGCGTAGTAGTGATGAAAAAGAGAAAAGGTCGAATTTTCTTTCAGTTTCGTGTGCCACGTTTTAAAACGCTGTGTCAGGTTAACAGTTCTTAAACTTTCTTAAAAGTTCTTTAAACTTTTCAAATCACGTCTCGACAACTTGCACTCTTTTCAATTTGAATCACAAAAGCCTTCGTTCGTTTAGTTCACTGCCCTTTCAAAGCGCTCAAGCTCTGCAGGTGGCAGATTTCAATAAACCGCTATTGATAAGAGTTGATAAGGTAATAATAAAGATTCAGCAAATTGATGTGCCTAATAACTGTGCACACTTGTAAATGTATAGTTTCAAGGTAACATGGAAAATTAAATAAATAAAATACTTTATATATTGAAGTTATTGATGCACCTTAAAACATTTCTTAGCACCTCCAAGAAAACATTTCTGGAGCTGCCAGTGCTGTTCACATTTAGCAATTTG
>NW_015506541.1:96892-98814 GCF_001515645.1 Sinocyclocheilus grahami
AAAAAAAAAGTATAAAAGGGGTCACTGGGGCAGTACCTTTGCAAAAGGTCAACCTTTGTCCCATATTTACCCCTAAAGGGTGCATATTGGTAGCATAAATGTACATATTGGTCTCTAAAATGTACATATTATTAGCTTTTGAAAGAACACCATCCCAGTAACAGCTGCCTTTATTTCTGAGTGTACTTCTGATGCTATATGCTTTCATTGTTAAGAAAAATCAGGTTTTAAATTCTTACAAATATATTTTTTCGTGTTCTACAGATGAAAGAAAGTCATATGGGTTTGGAACAACACAAGGGTGTTTTGTTGGGAACTTTTCCTCCAATAATTAAGTTTAAGAAGAACCTGTAAGGGGAATCTTTTGACTCTGTTTTGAGATGGGAAATTCTTCATAGAGCAGATGCGCACCTAAACTAAAGCAAAAAATCCACCGCAGAATGAGTTTCATAGCTGTCAGCTCGACTTTGAAGACTGAAAATAAGACACCAGATTTCCTGTTGAGCACCTGCAGACAAGAAACAGGAAAGAAACAGAAAAGTGAATGTCAGCAGTGCATATCTTCTGCAAAACAAGGTCTAGAAACAGAGCAGCAAATTAAGCAGTCTAAATGAATGAATAATTCTATCTCAACCTACTGTTTAGACCAACTTTCTTATGTCCACTAATAGCTTCTTATTTCCACTGAAAACATCAACAAAACAGAAAATGAGCGATTACTGTAAGTATATGTGGGTGTTCGTGGGTGGGCGGCTGGGTGGGTGTGCATGTGTGCAGTTAGCGGAAAGTTTGAATCTCCTCTGAGGATGAGATGATTTTTCAATGTTTTCAGTGTTGTTTACACAATGAGTCACAGACAGCAGAAAAGGTCATCTCCGCCAACACACACACACACAGACATACAATTGTGAAATTAATTCAAATGGAATTTCATAATTAAAGTCTTGGCTACTCGATGTACACCACAAGCACTTATTATAGATTCTAAATGAAATCTTAAAGATCAGAAATTTGTGCTCTAAGTCAAGCAAATGTTTACGTGTCCACCTTTTTACATAGAAATTAGCAGATTACACCACAAACAACTAAACCTGCTTAACCAGGGAGCACTTGCTTTAACCAGTCATTACAACTTCAATGTAAACAAAAAACAAAAGGCATGTTGTCAAAAGCATATCACTTGTGTTAAATCTAGAATTGCAGACCTGAAGACACATTCAGAAACAGCTGTGCACACGCAGCACAGTTTTGAGAACTCGGTATATTTTATAATGAATTCAAATGAAACCGAATATGCATGCATTATTAATAGTAATATTTCACTCATTACATGTCAAATGTATAAAAGCAAGAAATTGATCCCATACTATAGAGCAAGTCCTTACCTGCAAGATCTGTTGCAGTAAATGTCTCAAACAGGATGAGACGCAATGGTTTTTCACTCTCAAACTCAAAAATAGTGTCTTCCTGTTCATTTGCATGTTTGAAACAAGTGGGTTCAGTTCTATTTCTACCCTACAATATGAAAGTGATGTCATACGGAAACTATGATTAATACATCACAATGTACTGCAACATCTATCTATCTATCTATCTATCTATCTATCTATCTATCTGTCTATCATCAACCTTATCTACCCATAAGCTAAAAGGTACATATTTGTACCTTATTTTTCCCTAAATGGTGCATATTAGTACTTTAAAAGCACATATTAGTACCTAAAGTGTACGTATTACTAAAGTACTTTACATGTGCATAGTACCTTAAAGGGTCATATGATGTGATTTCAAGTTTTCCTTTCTCTTTGGAGTGTTACAAGCTCTTGGTGCATGAAGAAGATCTGTAAAGTTGCAAAGACTAAAGTCTCAAATCCAAAGAGATATTCTTTATAAAAGTTAAGAGTCAGCCCCGTCTACCTAAA
>NW_015506541.1:99292-99533 GCF_001515645.1 Sinocyclocheilus grahami
TTGAAAAGCTATCCAGTGCGTTGTGATTGGCCGAATACCTCAAGCATGTGACGGAAACGCTTACCATACTGTGATGATGCCCTGTCCGGCCGGAGCGATGATTCAAAAACATGAAAACCCGTTATAAACAAGGCATTCGTTGCATCCAGTGGGGACATTATTACTGATTATAATGACTTATAATGTGTTTTTACATGTTGCGTATCGCGCCGCGTAAACATAAAACCATCTCTGCATTTGT
>NW_015506541.1:99601-101619 GCF_001515645.1 Sinocyclocheilus grahami
CCATAAAATGCGTCACATAGCGTCACACACTGCATGTGGCGGCATATTTTAATGAGCCATTTTAAGAGGGTGTGGCTGACTCTTAACTTTTATAAAGAATATCTCTTTGGATTTGAGACTTTAGTCTTTGCAACTTTACAGATCTTATTTATGCACCAAGAGCTTGTAACACTCCAAAGAGAAAGGAAAACTTGAAATCGCATCATATGACCCCTTTAAAAGTGCATATTTGTATCTCAAAGTGCATATTATTGCATATTAAAATTACATATTAGTACCTTAAAATGACACATTAATACAAAAGTGTAAATATTAGTACCTTAAAAGTACATCTTAAAAGTGCATATTAGTACCCTAAAGTACATCAGTGTCTTAAACGTACATACTTGTATCTTAAAGTGCATATTATCGCATTAAAATTTAATTTTAGTACCTTAAAATTACATATTAGTACCCTAAAGTGTACATATTAGTACCTTTTGAAAGGTCTTAGTCAATAGCACACATAATTCAATAAGTGCTGCATCTAAAATTTTGAGTGTTGTGTTTTTCTGTGCGTATATGTGACTGCATACAGTTGCTGAAAGAAAAATATAAATATACATACTGTACATACTGTACAGTGACTTCAGATGAAGGCTGAATTCACCCCAGACGCATCTGCTTCACACTTTAATCTTTCATTTTCATGATGCTGGGAATTGTAGGGAATACACACCGGGTGTTTTTAACACTCACCTCAGAATCACACCAGGTGCTACGAAACTATGATTTAACACCGTTCATTGAACACACTGATAAAATCACTGTGCGACTGCTTCAAAACTTCTCATTTATTAAAAACAGACATTTGAGATCATTAGCAGTTAAAGTGATGAAAGTCCAGTTCTGAAAGTGACTAAACACAAAAGGAAATTCGTGAAACAGATGTTTCCTTACAGCCACAGTTTAAGACAGGCAAAATGCAATAAAGATGAAACCAAAATCCTTCTTTTTCAACAACATAAATCTGAATAATAATAATAATAATAATAATGTGTTATACGTGGTTTATATCACCTGCAAGTTGAAAAGTTTATATCTGATCGCTCATAAAAATTATTTTATAAAACTAATTACATTTCACCTCAGCAATCTGTATAATGGGGAGTTTGTTCACTCAAAATAACACAATGCATGAACAATAGTAATTTACCACAGTAACAGTGGTTCTTGACTTAATAAACAGCGCTAATATATTATTATTATTATTATTATTATTATTATTGTTGTTGCTGTTGTTGATTCATAGGCACATTGACTTGACAATTACTATATTTCAAAATACATTCTTTCCCTCTTCGTCATCATCTTCACATATAAAAGGCCATGTACAGTTGAGTTGGACCCAAACAAAATATAAAAAATAAAGCCTCCTCCTCGAGTTAAAGTGCTTTTAGTATTGTTAACAAACATGTTTATTCCAGTGACAAAAGATCAACTATGGGGAAAAAAACTTGATCTTTACCCAAAATAGTTCTAAACTGGCACTGTTAGACACAAAGATAGATGCAAATCACATCCAACGCAGTCTCTCAATAAGACACGCACAGGTTATTCACTCTAAATGTTGTACCTTTGCTCTTTCAGTAACTACAGTACAGTGGTTTAAATGTTATGATGAATCCTCCAGTCCATTGTAATCCATAATCCTTCTGCAAAAAATAGATCGATATCCATGTGTTTATAAAATCAGGTATTGTCCATCAGAGTTTACAGAATAGTTGTTCTTCTCAAAGTGTCAAATCTGTGGCACTGCTTTTCTTGGCCACAAGGTGGTGAACTAGTCTTTCCCGGTCTTTGCTGTTTTGTCATGTGTAAAGCAGCAGATCTATGTTGAATCATCATTTGATTCCACATGGACTAATAGTTTAGTAGTTTACAGTATTTCTCATTATGGATTCCAGCTATGTCCAGAATGGGAACACTAGCATACTAGCATTCATATGTAGCATACTAATTTGAAACATGTGAAACGA